>NW_026974543.1:0-148728 GCF_015220805.1 Pogoniulus pusillus | reverse complement strand
CTTTTGCCTGTGTGTGACGCAGCTGGAAAGCTGCAGAATGGTGTAGGGGATTCCAGGCTAGGCCATTCCTGGCTGGGTCTATAAGCAGAAGGAGTGCTTTTTCTAAACGGAATTTCTATGGTTCTTCAATGGGCTAGGATGTAAACGTGTTTCTGCTTCAAAGGAAAGCAGCTAGGAGAAAGTTTCTTTTGCCAGTGTGTGACGGAGCTGGAAAGCTACAGAATGGTGCAGGGGATTCCAGGCTAGGCCATTCCTGGCTGGGTCTATAAGCAGAAGGAGTGCTTTTTCTAAACGGCATTTCTATGGTTCTTCAATGGGGCTAGGATGTAAACGTGTTTCTGCTTCAAAGGAAAGCAGCTAGGAGAAAGTTTCTTTTGCCAGTGTGTGAGGCAGCTGGAAAGCTGACAGAATGGTGCAGGGGATTCCAGGCTAGGTCATTCCTGACTGGGTCTATAAGCAGAAGGAGTGCTTTTTCTAAACGGCATTTCTATGGTTCTTCAATGGGGCTAGGATGTAAACGTGTTTCTGCTTCAAAGGAAAGCAGCTAGGAGAAAGTTTCTTTTGCCAGTGTGTGAGGAGCTGGAAAGCTGCAGAATGGTGCAGGGGATTCCAGGCTAGGCCATTCCTGGCTGGGTCTATAAGCAGATGAGTGTTTTTTCTAAAGCGAATTTCTATGGTTCTTCAATGGGGCTAGGATGTAAACGTGTTTCTGCTTCAAAGGAAAGCAGCTAGGAGAAAGTTTCTTTTGCCAGTGTGTGAGGGAGCTGGAAAGCTGCAGAATGGTGCAGGGGATTCCAGGCTAGGCCATTCCTGGCTGGGTCTATAAGCAGAAGGAGTGCTTTTGGTAAACCGAATTTCTATGGTTCTTCAATGGGGCTAGGATGTAAACGTGTTTCTGCTTCAAAGGAAAGCAGCTAGGAGAAAGTTTCTTTTGCCAGTGTGTGACGCAGCTGGAAAGCTGCAGAATGGTGCAGGGGATTCCAGGCTAGGCCATTCCTGACTGGGTCTATAAGCAGAAGGATTGGTTTTTCTAAACGGCATTTCTATGGTTCTTCAATGGGGCTAGGATGTAAACGTGTTTCTGCTTCAAAGGAAAGCAGCTAGGAGAAAGTTTCTTTTGCCAGTGTGTGAGGGAGCTGGAAAGCTGCAGAATGGTGCAGGGGATTCCAGGCTAGGCCATTCCTGGCTGGGTCTATAAGCAGAAGGAGTGCTTTTTGTAAAGCGAATTTCTATGGTTCTTCAATGGGGCTAGGATGTAAACGTGTTTCTGCTTCAAAGGAAAGCAGCTAGGAGAAAGTTTCTTTTGCCACTGTGTGACGGAGCTGGAAAGCTGCAGAATGGTGCAGGGGATTCCAGGCTAGGCCATTCCTGGCTGGGTCTATAAGCAGAAGGAGTGCTTTTTTCTAAACGGCATTTCTATGGTTCTTCAATGGGGCTAGGATGTAAACGTGTTTCTGCTTCAAAGGAAAGCAGCTAGGAGAAAGTTTCTTTTGCCAGTGTGTGAGGGAGCTGGAAAGCTGACAGAATGGTGCAGGGGATTCCAGGCTAGGCCATTCCTGGCTCGGTATACACGCAGAAGGAGTGCTTTTTCTAAACAGAATTTCTATGGTTCTTCAATGGGGCTAGGATGTAAACGTGTTTCTGCTTCAAAGGAAAGCAGCTAGGAGAAAGTTTCTTTTGCCAGTGTGTGACGCAGCTGGAAAGCTGCAGAATGGTGTAGGGAGCTCCAGGCTAGGTCATTCCTGACTGGGTCTATAAGCAGAAGGAGTGCTTTTTTCTAAAGGGCATTTCTATGGTTCTTCAATGGGGCTAGGATGTAAACGTGTTTCTGCTTCAAAGGAAAGCAGCTAGGAGAAAGTTTCTTTTGCCAGTGTGTGAGGGAGCTGGAAAGCTGCAGAATGGTGAAGGGGATTCCAGGCTAGGCCATTCCTGACTGGGTCTATAAGCAGAAGGAGTGCTTTTTGTAAACCGAATTTCTATGGTTCTTCAATGGGGCTAGGATGTAAACGTGTTTCTGCTTCAAAGGAAAGCAGCTAGGAGAAAGTTTCTTTTGCCAGTGTGTGAGGGAGCTGGAAAGCTGCAGAATGGTGCAGGGGATTCCAGGCTAGGCCATTCCTGGCTGGGTCTATAAGCAGAAGGAGTGCTTTTTGTAAACGAATTTCTATGGTTCTTCAATGGGGCTAGGATGTAAACGTGTTTCTGCTTCAAAGGAAAGCAGCTAGGAGAAAGTTTCTTTTGCCAGTGTGTGAGGGAGCTGGAAAGCTACAGAATGGTGCAGGGGATTCCAGGCTAGGCCATTCCTGGCTGGGTCTATAAGCAGAAGGAGTGCTTTTTCTAAAGCGCATTTCTATGGTTCTTCAATGGGGCTAGGATGTAAACGTGTTTCTGCTTCAAAGGAAAGCAGCTAGGAGAAAGTTTCTTTTGCCAGTGTGTGACGGGAGCTGGAAAGCTGCAGAATGGTGCAGGGGATTCCAGGCTAGGTCATTCCTGACTGGGTCTATAAGCAGAATGAGTGCTTTTTGTAAACCGAATTTCTATGGTTCTTCAATGGGGCTAGGATGTAAACGTGTTTCTGCTTCAAAGGAAAGCAGCTAGGAGAAAGTTTCTTTTGCCAGTGTGTGACGCAGCTGGAAAGCTGCAGAATGGTGTAGGGGATTCCAGGCTAGGTCATTCCTGACTGGGTCTATAAGCAGAAGGAGTGCTTTTTCTAAACGGCATTTCTATGGTTCTTCAATGGGGCTAGGATGTAAACGTGTTTCTGCTTCAAAGGAAAGCAGCTAGGAGAAAGTTTCTTTTGCCAGTGTGTGAGGGAGCTGGAAAGCTACAGAATGGTGCAGGGATTCCAGGCTAGGCCATTCCTGGCTGGGTCTATAAGCAGAAGGAGTGCTTTTTCTAAACGGCATTTCTATGGTTCTTCAATGGGGCTAGGATGTAAACGTGTTTCTGCTTCAAAGGAAAGCAGCTAGGAGAAAGTTTCTTTTGCCAGTGTGTGAGGAGCTGGAAAGCTGCAGAATGGTGCAGGGGATTCCAGGCTAGGCCATTCCTGGCTGGGTCTATAAGCAGAATGAGTGCTTTTTGTAAACCGAATTTCTATGGTTCTTCAATGGGGCTAGGATGTAAACGTGTTTCTGCTTCAAAGGAAAGCAGCTAGGAGAAAGTTTCTTTTGCCAGTGTGTGACGCAGCTGGAAAGCTGCAGAATGGTGTAGGGGATTCCAGGCTAGGTCATTCCTGACTGGGTCTATAAGCAGAAGGAGTGCTTTTTCTAAACGAATTTCTATGGTTCTTCAATGGGGCTAGGATGTAAACGTGTTTCTGCTTCAAAGGAAAGCAGCTAGGAGAAAGTTTCTTTTGCCAGTGTGTGAGGGAGCTGGAAAGCTGCAGAATGGTGCAGGGGATTCCAGGCTAGGCCATTCCTGGCTGGGTCTATAAGCAGAATGAGTGCTTTTTGTAAACCGAATTTCTATGGTTCTTCAATGGGGCTAGGATGTAAACGTGTTTCTGCTTCAAAGGAAAGCAGCTAGGAGAAAGTTTCTTTTGCCAGTGTGTGAGGGAGCTGGAAAGCTGCAGAATGGTGCAGGGGATTCCAGGCTAGGCCATTCCTGGCTGGGTCTATAAGCAGAATGAGTGCTTTTTGTAAACCGAATTTCTATGGTTCTTCAATGGGGCTAGGATGTAAACGTGTTTCTGCTTCAAAGGAAAGCAGCTAGGAGAAAGTTTCTTTTGCCAGTGTGTGAGGGAGCTGGAAAGCTACAGAATGGTGAAGGGATTCCAGGCTAGGCCATTCCTGGCTGGGTCTATAAGCAGAAGGAGTGCTTTTTGCTAAACGAATTTCTATGGTTCTTCAATGGGGCTAGGATGTAAACGTGTTTCTGCTTCAAAGGAAAGCAGCTAGGAGAAAGTTTCTTTTGCCAGTGTGTGACGGCAGCTGGAAAGCTGCAGAATGGTGTAGGGATTCCAGGCTAGGTCATTCCTGACTGGGTCTATAAGCAGAAGGAGTGCTTTTTCTAAACGAATTTCTATGGTTCTTCAATGGGGCTAGGATGTAAACGTGTTTCTGCTTCAAAGGAAAGCAGCTAGGAGAAAGTTTCTTTTGCCAGTGTGTGAGGGAGCTGGAAAGCTGCAGAATGGTGCAGGGGATTCCAGGCTAGGCCATTCCTGGCTGGGTCTATAAGCAGAAGGAGTGCTTTTTCTAAACGGCATTTCTATGGTTCTTCAATGGGGCTAGGATGTAAACGTGTTTCTGCTTCAAAGGAAAGCAGCTAGGAGAAAGTTTCTTTTGCCAGTGTGTGAGGGAGCTGGAAAGCTGCAGAATGGTGCAGGGGATTCCAGGCTAGGCCATTCCTGGCTGGGTCTATAAGCAGAAGGAGTGCTTTTTCTAAACGAATTTCTATGGTTCTTCAATGGGGCTAGGATGTAAACGTGTTTCTGCTTCAAAGGAAAGCAGCTAGGAGAAAGTTTCTTTTGCCAGTGTGTGAGGGAGCTGGAAAGCTGCAGAATGGTGTAGGGGATTCCAGGCTAGGCCATTCCTGGCTGGGTCTATAAGCAGAAGGAGTGCTTTTTCTAAACGGCATTTCTATGGTTCTTCAATGGGGCTAGGATGTAAACGTGTTTCTGCTTCAAAGGAAAGCAGCTAGGAGAAAGTTTCTTTTGCCAGTGTGTGACGGAGCTGGAAAGCTGCAGAATGGTGTAGGGGATTCCAGGCTAGGCCATTCCTGACTGGGTCTATAAGCAGAAGGAGTGCTTTTTCTAAACGGCATTTCTATGGTTCTTCAATGGGGCTAGGATGTAAACGTGTTTCTGCTTCAAAGGAAAGCAGCTAGGAGAAAGTTTCTTTTGCCAGTGTGTGAGGGAGCTGGAAAGCTGCAGAATGGTGCAGGGGATTCCAGGCTAGGCCATTCCTGGCTGGGTCTATAAGCAGAAGGAGTGCTTTTTCTAAACGACATTTCTATGGTTCTTCAATGGGGCTAGGATGTAAACGTGTTTCTGCTTCAAAGGAAAGCAGCTAGGAGAAAGTTTCTTTTGCCAGTGTGTGAGGAGCTGGAAAGCTGCAGAATGGTGCAGGGGATTCCAGGCTAGGCCATTCCTGCTGGGTCTATAAGCAGAAGGAGTGCTTTTTCTAAACGGAATTTCTATGGTTCTTCAATGGGGCTAGGATGTAAACGTGTTTCTGCTTCAAAGGAAAGCAGCTAGGAGAAAGTTTCTTTTGCCAGTGTGTGAGGGAGCTGGAAAGCTGCAGAATGGTGCAGGGGATTCCAGGCTAGGCCATTCCTGACTGGGTCTATAAGCAGAAGGAGTGCTTTTTTCTAAACGGCATTTCTATGGTTCTTCAATGGGGCTAGGATGTAAACGTGTTTCTGCTTCAAAGGAAAGCAGCTAGGAGAAAGTTTCTTTTGCCAGTGTGTGAGGGAGCTGGAAAGCTGCAGAATGGTGCAGGGGATTCCAGGCTAGGCCATTCCTGATGGGTCTATAAGCAGAAGGAGTGCTTTTTCTAAACGGAATTTCTATGGTTCTTCAATGGGGCTAGGATGTAAACGTGTTTCTGCTTCAAAGGAAAGCAGCTAGGAGAAAGTTTCTTTTGCCAGTGTGTGACGCAGCTGGAAAGCTGCAGAATGGTGTAGGGGATTCCAGGCTAGGCCATTCCTGACTGGGTCTATAAGCAGAAGGAGTGCTTTTTCTAAACGGCATTTCTATGGTTCTTCAATGGGGCTAGGATGTAAACGTGTTTCTGCTTCAAAGGAAAGCAGCTAGGAGAAAGTTTCTTTTGCCAGTGTGTGAGGAGCTGGAAAGCTGCAGAATGGTGCAGGGGATTCCAGGCTAGGCCATTCCTGACTGGGTCTATAAGCAGAAGGAGTGCTTTTTCTAAATGGCATTTCTATGGTTCTTCAATGGGGCTAGGATGTAAACGTGTTTCTGCTTCAAAGGAAAGCAGCTAGGAGAAAGTTTCTTTTGCCAGTGTGTGAGGGAGCTGGAAAGCTGCAGAATGGTGCAGGGGATTCCAGGCTAGGCCATTCCTGGCTGGGTCTATAAGCAGAATGAGTGCTTTTTGTAAACGAATTTCTATGGTTCTTCAATGGGGCTAGGATGTAAACGTGTTTCTGCTTCAAAGGAAAGCAGCTAGGAGAAAGTTTCTTTTGCCAGTGTGTGAGGGAGCTGGAAAGCTAGCAGAATGGTGCAGGGGATTCCAGGCTAGGCCATTCCTGGCTGGGTCTATAAGCAGAAGGAGTGCTTTTTGTAAACCGAATTTCTATGGTTCTTCAATGGGGCTAGGATGTAAACGTGTTTCTGCTTCAAAGGAAAGCAGCTAGGAGAAAGTTTCTTTTGCCAGTGTGTGAGGGAGCTGGAAAGCTGCAGAATGGTGCAGGGGATTCCAGGCTAGGCCATTCCTGACTGGGTCTATAAGCAGAAGGAGTGCTTTTTCTAAACCGAATTTCTATGGTTCTTCAATGGGGCTAGGATGTAAACGTGTTTCTGCTTCAAAGGAAAGCAGCTAGGAGAAAGTTTCTTTTGCCAGTGTGTGAGGGAGCTGGAAAGCTGCAGAATGGTGCAGGGGATTCCAGGCTAGGCCATTCCTGGCTGGGTCTATAAGCAGAATGAGTGCTTTTTGTAAACGCATTTCTATGGTTCTTCAATGGGGCTAGGATGTAAACGTGTTTCTGCTTCAAAGGAAAGCAGCTAGGAGAAAGTTTCTTTTGCCAGTGTGTGAGGGAGCTGGAAAGCTGCAGAATGGTGTAGGGGATTCCAGGCTAGGTCATTCCTGGACTGGGTCTATAAGCAGAAGGAGTGCTTTTTGCTAAAGCGAATTTCTATGGTTCTTCAATGGGGCTAGGATGTAAACGTGTTTCTGCTTCAAAGGAAAGCAGCTAGGAGAAAGTTTCTTTTGCCAGTGTGTGAGGGAGCTGGAAAGCTGCAGAATGGTGCAGGGGATTCCAGGCTAGGCCATTCCTGGCTGGGTCTATAAGCAGAAGGAGTGCTTTTTCTAAACGGCATTTCTATGGTTCTTCAATGGGGCTAGGATGTAAACGTGTTTCTGCTTCAAAGGAAAGCAGCTAGGAGAAAGTTTCTTTTGCCAGTGTGTGACGCAGCTGGAAAGCTGCAGAATGGTGTAGGGGATTCCAGGCTAGGTCATTCCTGGCTGGGTCTATAAGCAGAAGGAGTGCTTTTTGCAAAGCGCATTTCTATGGTTCTTCAATGGGGCTAGGATGTAAACGTGTTTCTGCTTCAAAGGAAAGCAGCTAGGAGAAAGTTTCTTTTGCCAGTGTGTGAGGGAGCTGGAAAGCTGCAGAATGGTGCAGGGGATTCCAGGCTAGGCCATTCCTGGCTGGGTCTATAAGCAGAAGGAGTGCTTTTTGTAAACCGAATTTCTATGGTTCTTCAATGGGGCTAGGATGTAAACGTGTTTCTGCTTCAAAGGAAAGCAGCTAGGAGAAAGTTTCTTTTGCCAGTGTGTGAGGGAGCTGGAAAGCTGCAGAATGGTGCAGGGGATTCCAGGCTAGGCCATTCCTGACTGGGTCTATAAGCAGAAGGAGTGCTTTTTCTAAACGGCATTTCTATGGTTCTTCAATGGGGCTAGGATGTAAACGTGTTTCTGCTTCAAAGGAAAGCAGCTAGGAGAAAGTTTCTTTTGCCAGTGTGTGAGGAGCTGGAAAGCTGCAGAATGGTGCAGGGGATTCCAGGCTAGGCCATTCCTGGCTGGGTCTATAAGCAGAAGGAGTGCTTTTTGTAAACGAATTTCTATGGTTCTTCAATGGGGCTAGGATGTAAACGTGTTTCTGCTTCAAAGGAAAGCAGCTAGGAGAAAGTTTCTTTTGCCAGTGTGTGAGGGAGCTGGAAAGCTGCAGAATGGTGCAGGGGATTCCAGGCTAGGCCATTCCTGGCTGGGTCTATAAGCAGAAGGAGTGCTTTTTCTAAACGAATTTCTATGGTTCTTCAATGGGGCTAGGATGTAAACGTGTTTCTGCTTCAAAGGAAAGCAGCTAGGAGAAAGTTTCTTTTGCCAGTGTGTGAGGGAGCTGGAAAGCTACAGAATGGTGCAGGGGATTCCAGGCTAGGCCATTCCTGATTTGGTCTATAAGCAGAAGGAGTGCTTTTTCTAAACGGCATTTCTATGGTTCTTCAATGGGGCTAGGATGTAAACGTGTTTCTGCTTCAAAGGAAAGCAGCTAGGAGAAAGTTTCTTTTGCCAGTGTGTGACGCATCTGGAAAGCTGCAGAATGGTGTAGGGGATTCCAGGCTAGGTCATTCCTGGCTGGGTCTATAAGCAGAAGGAGTGCTTTTTGCAAACCGAATTTCTATGGTTCTTCAATGGGGCTAGGATGTAAACGTGTTCCTGCTTCAAAGGAAAGCAGCTAGGAGAAAGTTTCTTTTGCCAGTGTGTGACGCAGCTGGAAAGCTGCAGAATGGTGCAGGGGATTCCAGGCTAGGCCATTCCTGACTGGGTCTATAAGCAGAAGGAGTGCTTTTTCTAAATGGCATTTCTATGGTTCTTCAATGGGGCTAGGATGTAAACGTGTTTCTGCTTCAAAGGAAAGCAGCTAGGAGAAAGTTTCTTTTGCCAGTGTGTGAGGGAGCTGGAAAGCTGCAGAATGGTGCAGGGGATTCCAGGCTAGGCCATTCCTGGCTGGGTCTATAAGCAGAAGGAGTGCTTTTTGCTAAACGAATTTCTATGGTTCTTCAATGGGGCTAGGATGTAAACGTGTTTCTGCTTCAAAGGAAAGCAGCTAGGAGAAAGTTTCTTTTGCCAGTGTGTGAGGGAGCTGGAAAGCTGCAGAATGGTGCAGGGGATTCCAGGCTAGGCCATTCCTGGCTGGGTCTATAAGCAGAAGGAGTGCTTTTTGTAAACGAATTTCTATGGTTCTTCAATGGGGCTAGGATGTAAACGTGTTTCTGCTTCAAAGGAAAGCAGCTAGGAGAAAGTTTCTTTTGCCAGTGTGTGAGGGAGCTGGAAAGCTGCAGAATGGTGCAGGGGATTCCAGGCTAGGCCATTCCTGGCTGGGACTATAAGCAGAAGGAGTGCTTTTTCTAAACGGCATTTCTATGGTTCTTCAATGGGGCTAGGATGTAAACGTGTTTCTGCTTCAAAGGAAAGCAGCTAGGAGAAAGTTTCTTTTGCCAGTGTGTGAGGGAGCTGGAAAGCTGCAGAATGGTGCAGGGGATTCCAGGCTAGGCCATTCCTGGCTGGGTCTATAAGCAGAATGAGTGCTTTTTCTAAACCGAATTTCTATGGTTCTTCAATGGGGCTAGGATGTAAACGTGTTTCTGCTTCAAAGGAAAGCAGCTAGGAGAAAGTTTCTTTTGCCAGTGTGTGAGGGAGCTGGAAAGCTGCAGAATGGTGCAGGGGATTCCAGGCTAGGCCATTCCTGGCTGGGTCTATAAGCAGAAGGAGTGCTTTTTCTAAACGCATTTCTATGGTTCTTCAATGGGGCTAGGATGTAAACGTGTTTCTGCTTCAAAGGAAAGCAGCTAGGAGAAAGTTTCTTTTGCCAGTGTGTGAGGGAGCTGGAAAGCTGCAGAATGGTGCAGGGGATTCCAGGCTAGGCCATTCCTGGCTGGGTCTATAAGCAGAAGGAGTGCTTTTTCTAAACGGCATTTCTATGGTTCTTCAATGGGGCTAGGATGTAAACGTGTTTCTGCTTCAAAGGAAAGCAGCTAGGAGAAAGTTTCTTTTGCCAGTGTGTGAGGGAGCTGGAAAGCTGCAGAATGGTGCAGGGGATTCCAGGCTAGGCCATTCCTGGCTGGGTCTATAAGCAGAAGGAGTGCTTTTTCTAAACGGCATTTCTATGGTTCTTCAATGGGGCTAGGATGTAAACGTGTTTCTGCTTCAAAGGAAAGCAGCTAGGAGAAAGTTTCTTTTGCCAGTGTGTGAGGGAGCTGGAAAGCTGCAGAATGGTGCAGGGGATTCCAGGCTAGGCCATTCCTGGCTGGGTCTATAAGCAGAAGGAGTGCTTTTTCTAAACGGCATTTCTATGGTTCTTCAATGGGGCTAGGATGTAAACGTGTTTCTGCTTCAAAGGAAAGCAGCTAGGAGAAAGTTTCTTTTGCCAGTGTGTGAGGGAGCTGGAAAGCTGCAGAATGGTGCAGGGGATTCCAGGCTAGGCCATTCCTGGCTGGGTCTATAAGCAGAAGGAGTGCTTTTTCTAAACGGCATTTCTATGGTTCTTCAATGGGGCTAGGATGTAAACGTGTTTCTGCTTCAAAGGAAAGCAGCTAGGAGAAAGTTTCTTTTGCCAGTGTGTGAGGGAGCTGGAAAGCTGCAGAATGGTGCAGGGGATTCCAGGCTAGGCCATTCCTGGCTGGGTCTATAAGCAGAAGGAGTGCTTTTTCTAAACGAATTTCTATGGTTCTTCAATGGGGCTAGGATGTAAACGTGTTTCTGCTTCAAAGGAAAGCAGCTAGGAGAAAGTTTCTTTTGCCAGTGTGTGAGGGAGCTGGAAAGCTGCAGAATGGTGCAGGGGATTCCAGGCTAGGCCATTCCTGGCTGGGTCTATAAGCAGAAGGAGTGCTTTTTCTAAACGGCATTTCTATGGTTCTTCAATGGGGCTAGGATGTAAACGTGTTTCTGCTTCAAAGGAAAGCAGCTAGGAGAAAGTTTCTTTTGCCAGTGTGTGAGGGAGCTGGAAAGCTGCAGAATGGTGCAGGGGATTCCAGGCTAGGCCATTCCTGGCTGGGTCTATAAGCAGAAGGAGTGCTTTTTCTAAACGAATTTCTATGGTTCTTCAATGGGGCTAGGATGTAAACGTGTTTCTGCTTCAAAGGAAAGCAGCTAGGAGAAAGTTTCTTTTGCCAGTGTGTGAGGGAGCTGGAAAGCTGCAGAATGGTGCAGGGGATTCCAGGCTAGGCCATTCCTGGCTGGGTCTATAAGCAGAATGAGTGCTTTTTGTAAACGAATTTCTATGGTTCTTCAATGGGGCTAGGATGTAAACGTGTTTCTGCTTCAAAGGAAAGCAGCTAGGAGAAAGTTTCTTTTGCCAGTGTGTGAGGGAGCTGGAAAGCTGCAGAATGGTGCAGGGGATTCCAGGCTAGGCCATTCCTGGCTGGGTCTATAAGCAGAATGAGTGCTTTTTCTAAACGGCATTTCTATGGTTCTTCAATGGGGCTAGGATGTAAACGTGTTTCTGCTTCAAAGGAAAGCAGCTAGGAGAAAGTTTCTTTTGCCAGTGTGTGAGGGAGCTGGAAAGCTGCAGAATGGTGCAGGGGATTCCAGGCTAGGCCATTCCTGGCTGGGTCTATAAGCAGAATGAGTGCTTTTTGTAAACGAATTTCTATGGTTCTTCAATGGGGCTAGGATGTAAACGTGTTTCTGCTTCAAAGGAAAGCAGCTAGGAGAAAGTTTCTTTTGCCAGTGTGTGAGGGAGCTGGAAAGCTGCAGAATGGTGCAGGGGATTCCAGGCTAGGCCATTCCTGGCTGGGTCTATAAGCAGAAGGAGTGCTTTTTCTAAACGGCATTTCTATGGTTCTTCAATGGGGCTAGGATGTAAACGTGTTTCTGCTTCAAAGGAAAGCAGCTAGGAGAAAGTTTCTTTTGCCAGTGTGTGAGGGAGCTGGAAAGCTACAGAATGGTGCAGGGGATTCCAGGCTAGGCCATTCCTGGCTGGGTCTATAAGCAGAAGGAGTGCTTTTTCTAAACGGCATTTCTATGGTTCTTCAATGGGGCTAGGATGTAAACGTGTTTCTGCTTCAAAGGAAAGCAGCTAGGAGAAAGTTTCTTTTGCCAGTGTGTGACGGGAGCTGGAAAGCTGCAGAATGGTGCAGGGGATTCCAGGCTAGGCCATTCCTGGCTGGGTCTATAAGCAGAAGGAGTGCTTTTTCTAAACGGCATTTCTATGGTTCTTAAATGGGGCTAGGATGTAAACGTGTTTCTGCTTGAAAGGAAAGCAGCTAGGAGAAAGTTTCTTTTGCCAGTGTGTGAGGGAGCTGGAAAGCTGCAGAATGGTGCAGGGGATTCCAGGCTAGGCCATTCCTGGCTGGGTCTATAAGCAGAAGGAGTGCTTTTTCTAAACGGCATTTCTATGGTTCTTCAATGGGGCTAGGATGTAAACGTGTTTCTGCTTCAAAGGAAAGCAGCTAGGAGAAAGTTTCTTTTGCCAGTGTGTGAGGGAGCTGGAAAGCTGCAGAATGGTGCAGGGGATTCCAGGCTAGGCCATTCCTGGCTGGGTCTATAAGCAGAAGGAGTGCTTTTTCTAAACCGGCATTTCTATGGTTCTTCAATGGGGCTAGGATGTAAACGTGTTTCTGCTTCAAAGGAAAGCAGCTAGGAGAAAGTTTCTTTTGCCAGTGTGTGAGGGAGCTGGAAAGCTGCAGAATGGTGCAGGGGATTCCAGGCTAGGCCATTCCTGGCTGGGTCTATAAGCAGAATGAGTGCTTTTTGTAAACGAATTTCTATGGTTCTTCAATGGGGCTAGGATGTAAACGTGTTTCTGCTTCAAAGGAAAGCAGCTAGGAGAAAGTTTCTTTTGCCAGTGTGTGAGGGAGCTGGAAAGCTGCAGAATGGTGCAGGGGATTCCAGGCTAGGCCATTCCTGGCTGGGTCTATAAGCAGAATGAGTGCTTTTTGTAAACCGAATTTCTATGGTTCTTCAATGGGGCTAGGATGTAAACGTGTTTCTGCTTCAAAGGAAAGCAGCTAGGAGAAAGTTTCTTTTGCCAGTGTGTGAGGGAGCTGGAAAGCTGCAGAATGGTGCAGGGGATTCCAGGCTAGGCCATTCCTGGCTGGGTCTATAAGCAGAAGGAGTGCTTTTTGTAAACCGAATTTCTATGGTTCTTCAATGGGGCTAGGATGTAAACGTGTTTCTGCTTCAAAGGAAAGCAGCTAGGAGAAAGTTTCTTTTGCCAGTGTGTGAGGGAGCTGGAAAGCTGCAGAATGGTGCAGGGGATTCCAGGCTAGGCCATTCCTGGCTGGGTCTATAAGCAGAATGAGTGCTTTTTGTAAACGAATTTCTATGGTTCTTCAATGGGGCTAGGATGTAAACGTGTTTCTGCTTCAAAGGAAAGCAGCTAGGAGAAAGTTTCTTTTGCCAGTGTGTGAGGGAGCTGGAAAGCTGCAGAATGGTGCAGGGGATTCCAGGCTAGGCCATTCCTGGCTGGGTCTATAAGCAGAAGGAGTGCTTTTTCTAAACGGCATTTCTATGGTTCTTCAATGGGGCTAGGATGTAAACGTGTTTCTGCTTCAAAGGAAAGCAGCTAGGAGAAAGTTTCTTTTGCCAGTGTGTGAGGGAGCTGGAAAGCTGCAGAATGGTGCAGGGGATTCCAGGCTAGGCCATTCCTGGCTGGGTCTATAAGCAGAAGGAGTGCTTTTTCTAAACGGCATTTCTATGGTTCTTCAATGGGGCTAGGATGTAAACGTGTTTCTGCTTCAAAGGAAAGCAGCTAGGAGAAAGTTTCTTTTGCCAGTGTGTGAGGGAGCTGGAAAGCTGCAGAATGGTGCAGGGGATTCCAGGCTAGGCCATTCCTGACTCGGTCTATAAGCAGAAGGAATGCTTTTTCTAAACGCATTTCTATGGTTCTTCAATGGGGCTAGGATGTAAACGTGTTTCTGCTTCAAAGGAAAGCAGCTAGGAGAAAGTTTCTTTTGCCAGTGTGTGAGGGAGCTGGAAAGCTGCAGAATGGTGCAGGGGATTCCAGGCTAGGCCATTCCTGGCTGGGTCTATAAGCAGAAGGAGTGCTTTTTGTAAACGGAATTTCTATGGTTCTTCAATGGGGCTAGGATGTAAACGTGTTTCTGCTTCAAAGGAAAGCAGCTAGGAGAAAGTTTCTTTTGCCAGTGTGTGACGGAGCTGGAAAGCTGCAGAATGGTGCAGGGGATTCCAGGCTAGGCCATTCCTGGCTGGGTCTATAAGCAGAAGGAGTGCTTTTTCTAAACGGCATTTCTATGGTTCTTCAATGGGGCTAGGATGTAAACGTGTTTCTGCTTCAAAGGAAAGCAGCTAGGAGAAAGTTTCTTTTGCCAGTGTGTGAGGGAGCTGGAAAGCTGCAGAATGGTGCAGGGGATTCCAGGCTAGGCCATTCCTGGCTGGGTCTATAAGCAGAATGAGTGCTTTTTGTAAACCGAATTTCTATGGTTCTTCAATGGGGCTAGGATGTAAACGTGTTTCTGCTTCAAAGGAAAGCAGCTAGGAGAAAGTTTCTTTTGCCAGTGTGTGAGGGAGCTGGAAAGCTGCAGAATGGTGCAGGGATTCCAGGCTAGGCCATTCCTGGCTGGGTCTATAAGCAGAAGGAGTGCTTTTTCTAAACGGCATTTCTATGGTTCTTCAATGGGGCTAGGATGTAAACGTGTTTC
This sequence comes from Pogoniulus pusillus, assembly GCF_015220805.1. NCBI lineage: Eukaryota > Metazoa > Chordata > Aves > Piciformes > Lybiidae > Pogoniulus > Pogoniulus pusillus. The sequence continues at coordinate 134,456 of NW_026974543.1, read as the reverse complement.
TGCTTCAAAGGAAAGCAGCTAGGAGAAAGTTTCTTTTGCCAGTGTGTGAGGGAGCTGGAAAGCTGCAGAATGGTGCAGGGGATTCCAGGCTAGGCCATTCCTGGCTGGGTCTATAAGCAGAATGAGTGCTTTTTGTAAACGAATTTCTATGGTTCTTCAATGGGGCTAGGATGTAAACGTGTTTCTGCTTCAAAGGAAAGCAGCTAGGAGAAAGTTTCTTTTGCCAGTGTGTGAGGGAGCTGGAAAGCTGCAGAATGGTGCAGGGGATTCCAGGCTAGGCCATTCCTGCTGGGTCTATAAGCAGAAGGAGTGCTTTTTCTAAACGAATTTCTATGGTTCTTCAATGGGGCTAGGATGTAAACGTGTTTCTGCTTCAAAGGAAAGCAGCTAGGAGAAAGTTTCTTTTGCCAGTGTGTGAGGGAGCTGGAAAGCTGCAGAATGGTGCAGGGGATTCCAGGCTAGGCCATTCCTGGCTGGGTCTATAAGCAGAAGGAGTGCTTTTTGTAAACCGAATTTCTATGGTTCTTCAATGGGGCTAGGATGTAAACGTGTTTCTGCTTCAAAGGAAAGCAGCTAGGAGAAAGTTTCTTTTGCCAGTGTGTGAGGGAGCTGGAAAGCTGCAGAATGGTGCAGGGGATTCCAGGCTAGGCCATTCCTGGCTGGGTCTATAAGCAGAAGGAGTGCTTTTTGTAAACTGAATTTCTATGGTTCTTCAATGGGGCTAGGATGTAAACGTGTTTCTGCTTCAAAGGAAAGCAGCTAGGAGAAAGTTTCTTTTGCCAGTGTGTGACGGAGCTGGAAAGCTGCAGAATGGTGAAGGGGATTCCAGGCTAGGCCATTCCTGACTGGGTCTATAAGCAGAAGGAGTGCTTTTTCTAAACGGCATTTCTATGGTTCTTCAATGGGGCTAGGATGTAAACGTGTTTCTGCTTCAAAGGAAAGCAGCTAGGAGAAAGTTTCTTTTGCCAGTGTGTGAGGCAGCTGGAAAGCTGCAGAATGGTGCAGGGGATTCCAGGCTAGGCCATTCCTGGCTGGGTCTATAAGCAGAAGGAGTACTTTTTCTAAACGGCATTTCTATGGTTCTTCAATGGGGCTAGGATGTAAACGTGTTTCTGCTTCAAAGGAAAGCAGCTAGGAGAAAGTTTCTTTTGCCAGTGTGTGAGGGAGCTGGAAAGCTGCAGAATGGTGCAGGGGATTCCAGGCTAGGCCATTCCTGGCTGGGTCTATAAGCAGAAGGAGTGCTTTTTCTAAACGGCATTTCTATGGTTCTTCAATGGGGCTAGGATGTAAACGTGTTTCTGCTTCAAAGGAAAGCAGCTAGGAGAAAGTTTCTTTTGCCAGTGTGTGACGGAGCTGGAAAGCTGCAGAATGGTGTAGGGATTCCAGGCTAGGCCATTCCTGGCTGGGTCTATAAGCAGAAGGAGTGCTTTTTCTAAACGGCATTTCTATGGTTCTTCAATGGGCTAGGATGTAAACGTGTTTCTGCTTCAAAGGAAAGCAGCTAGGAGAAAGTTTCTTTTGCCAGTGTGTGAGGGAGCTGGAAAGCTGCAGAATGGTGCAGGGGATTCCAGGCTAGGCCATTCCTGGCTGGGTCTATAAGCAGAAGGAGTGCTTTTTCTAAACGGCATTTCTATGGTTCTTCAATGGGGCTAGGATGTAAACGTGTTTCTGCTTCAAAGGAAAGCAGCTAGGAGAAAGTTTCTTTTGCCAGTGTGTGAGGGAGCTGGAAAGCTGCAGAATGGTGCAGGGGATTCCAGGCTAGGCCATTCCTGGCTGGGTCTATAAGCAGAAGGAGTGCTTTTTCTAAACGGCATTTCTATGGTTCTTCAATGGGGCTAGGATGTAAACGTGTTTCTGCTTCAAAGGAAAGCAGCTAGGAGAAAGTTTCTTTTGCCAGTGTGTGAGGGAGCTGGAAAGCTGCAGAATGGTGCAGGGGATTCCAGGCTAGGCCATTCCTGGCTGGGTCTATAAGCAGAAGGAGTGCTTTTTCTAAACGGCATTTCTATGGTTCTTCAATGGGGCTAGGATGTAAACGTGTTTCTGCTTCAAAGGAAAGCAGCTAGGAGAAAGTTTCTTTTGCCAGTGTGTGAGGGAGCTGGAAAGCTGCAGAATGGTGCAGGGGATTCCAGGCTAGGCCATTCCTGGCTGGGTCTATAAGCAGAAGGAGTGCTTTTTCTAAACGGCATTTCTATGGTTCTTCAATGGGGCTAGGATGTAAACGTGTTTCTGCTTCAAAGGAAAGCAGCTAGGAGAAAGTTTCTTTTGCCAGTGTGTGACGCAGCTGGAAAGCTGCAGAATGGTGCAGGGGATTCCAGGCTAGGCCATTCCTGGCTGGGTCTATAAGCAGAAGGAGTGCTTTTTCTAAACGGCATTTCTATGGTTCTTCAATGGGGCTAGGATGTAAACGTGTTTCTGCTTCAAAGGAAAGCAGCTAGGAGAAAGTTTCTTTTGCCAGTGTGTGAGGGAGCTGGAAAGCTGCAGAATGGTGCAGGGGATTCCAGGCTAGGCCATTCCTGGCTGGGTCTATAAGCAGAAGGAGTACTTTTTCCATACGGCATTTCTATGGTTCTTCAATGGGGCTAGGATGTAAACGTGTTTCTGCTTCAAAGGAAAGCAGCTAGGAGAAAGTTTCTTTTGCCAGTGTGTGAGGGAGCTGGAAAGCTGCAGAATGGTGCAGGGGATTCCAGGCTAGGCCATTCCTGGCTGGGTCTATAAGCAGAAGGAGTGCTTTTTCTAAACGGCATTTCTATGGTTCTTCAATGGGGCTAGGATGTAAACGTGTTTCTGCTTCAAAGGAAAGCAGCTAGGAGAAAGTTTCTTTTGCCAGTGTGTGAGGGAGCTGGAAAGCTGCAGAATGGTGCAGGGGATTCCAGGCTAGGCCATTCCTGACTGGGTCTATAAGCAGAAGGAGTGCTTTTTCTAAACGGCATTTCTATGGTTCTTCAATGGGGCTAGGATGTAAACGTGTTTCTGCTTCAAAGGAAAGCAGCTAGGAGAAAGTTTCTTTTGCCAGTGTGTGAGGGAGCTGGAAAGCTGCAGAATGGTGCAGGGGATTCCAGGCTAGGCCATTCCTGGCTGGGTCTATAAGCAGAAGGAGTGCTTTTTGCTAAACGAATTTCTATGGTTCTTCAATGGGGCTAGGATGTAAACGTGTTTCTGCTTCAAAGGAAAGCAGCTAGGAGAAAGTTTCTTTTGCCAGTGTGTGAGGGAGCTGGAAAGCTGCAGAATGGTGCAGGGCATTCCAGGCTAGGCCATTCCTGGCTGGGTCTATAAGCAGAAGGAGTGCTTTTTGTAAACCGAATTTCTATGGTTCTTCAATGGGGCTAGGATGTAAACGTGTTTCTGCTTCAAAGGAAAGCAGCTAGGAGAAAGTTTCTTTTGCCAGTGTGTGAGGGAGCTGGAAAGCTGCAGAATGGTGCAGGGGATTCCAGGCTAGGCCATTCCTGGCTGGGTCTATAAGCAGAAGGAGTGCTTTTTCTAAACGGCATTTCTATGGTTCTTCAATGGGGCTAGGATGTAAACGTGTTTCTGCTTCAAAGGAAAGCAGCTAGGAGAAAGTTTCTTTTGCCAGTGTGTGAGGGAGCTGGAAAGCTGCAGAATGGTGCAGGGGATTCCAGGCTAGGCCATTCCTGGCTGGGTCTATAAGCAGAAGGAGTGCTTTTTGTAAACCGGCATTTCTATGGTTCTTCAATGGGGCTAGGATGTAAACGTGTTTCTGCTTCAAAGGAAAGCAGCTAGGAGAAAGTTTCTTTTGCCAGTGTGTGAGGGAGCTGGAAAGCTGCAGAATGGTGCAGGGGATTCCAGGCTAGGCCATTCCTGGCTGGGTCTATAAGCAGAAGGAGTGCTTTTTCTAAACGGCATTTCTATGGTTCTTCAATGGGGCTAGGATGTAAACGTGTTTCTGCTTCAAAGGAAAGCAGCTAGGAGAAAGTTTCTTTTGCCAGTGTGTGAGGGAGCTGGAAAGCTGCAGAATGGTGCAGGGGATTCCAGGCTAGGCCATTCCTGGCTGGGTCTATAAGCAGAATGAGTGCTTTTTGTAAACCGAATTTCTATGGTTCTTCAATGGGGCTAGGATGTAAACGTGTTTCTGCTTCAAAGGAAAGCAGCTAGGAGAAAGTTTCTTTTGCCAGTGTGTGAGGGAGCTGGAAAGCTGCAGAATGGTGCAGGGGATTCCAGGCTAGGCCATTCCTGGCTGGGTCTATAAGCAGAAGGAGTGCTTTTTGCTAAACGAATTTCTATGGTTCTTCAATGGGGCTAGGATGTAAACGTGTTTCTGCTTCAAAGGAAAGCAGCTAGGAGAAAGTTTCTTTTGCCAGTGTGTGAGGAGCTGGAAAGCTGCAGAATGGTGCAGGGGATTCCAGGCTAGGCCATTCCTGGCTGGGTCTATAAGCAGAAGGAGTGCTTTTTCTAAACGGCATTTCTATGGTTCTTCAATGGGGCTAGGATGTAAACGTGTTTCTGCTTCAAAGGAAAGCAGCTAGGAGAAAGTTTCTTTTGCCAGTGTGTGAGGGAGCTGGAAAGCTGCAGAATGGTGCAGGGGATTCCAGGCTAGGCCATTCCTGGCTGGGTCTATAAGCAGAATGAGTGCTTTTTGTAAACCGAATTTCTATGGTTCTTCAGTGGGGCTAGGATGTAAACGTGTTTCTGCTTCAAAGGAAAGCAGCTAGGAGAAAGTTTCTTTTGCCAGTGTGTGAGGGAGCTGGAAAGCTGCAGAATGGTGCAGGGGATTCCAGGCTAGGCCATTCCTGGCTGGGTCTATAAGCAGAAGGAGTGCTTTTTGCTAAACGAATTTCTATGGTTCTTCAATGGGGCTAGGATGTAAACGTGTTTCTGCTTCAAAGGAAAGCAGCTAGGAGAAAGTTTCTTTTGCCAGTGTGTGAGGGAGCTGGAAAGCTGCAGAATGGTGCAGGGGATTCCAGGCTAGGCCATTCCTGGCTGGGTCTATAAGCAGAAGGAGTGCTTTTTCTAAACGGCATTTCTATGGTTCTTCAATGGGGCTAGGATGTAAACGTGTTTCTGCTTCAAAGGAAAGCAGCTAGGAGAAAGTTTCTTTTGCCAGTGTGTGAGGGAGCTGGAAAGCTGCAGAATGGTGCAGGGGATTCCAGGCTAGGCCATTCCTGGCTGGGTCTATAAGCAGAAGGAGTGCTTTTTCTAAACGGCATTTCTATGGTTCTTCAATGGGGCTAGGATGTAAACGTGTTTCTGCTTCAAAGGAAAGCAGCTAGGAGAAAGTTTCTTTTGCCAGTGTGTGAGGGAGCTGGAAAGCTGCAGAATGGTGCAGGGGATTCCAGGCTAGGCCATTCCTGGCTGGGTCTATAAGCAGAAGGAGTGCTTTTTCTAAACGGCATTTCTATGGTTCTTCAATGGGGCTAGGATGTAAACGTGTTTCTGCTTCAAAGGAAAGCAGCTAGGAGAAAGTTTCTTTTGCCAGTGTGTGAGGGAGCTGGAAAGCTGCAGAATGGTGCAGGGGATTCCAGGCTAGGCCATTCCTGGCTGGGTCTATAAGCAGAAGGAGTGCTTTTTCTAAACGGCATTTCTATGGTTCTTCAATGGGGCTAGGATGTAAACGTGTTTCTGCTTCAAAGGAAAGCAGCTAGGAGAAAGTTTCTTTTGCCAGTGTGTGAGGGAGCTGGAAAGCTGCAGAATGGTGCAGGGGATTCCAGGCTAGGCCATTCCTGGCTGGGTCTATAAGCAGAAGGAGTGCTTTTTCTAAACGGCATTTCTATGGTTCTTCAATGGGGCTAGGATGTAAACGTGTTTCTGCTTCAAAGGAAAGCAGCTAGGAGAAAGTTTCTTTTGCCAGTGTGTGAGGGAGCTGGAAAGCTGCAGAATGGTGCAGGGGATTCCAGGCTAGGCCATTCCTGACTGGGTCTATAAGCAGAATGAGTGCTTTTTGTAAACTACATTTCTATGGATCTTCAATGGGGCTAGGATGTAAACGTGTTTCTGCTTCAAAGGAAAGCAGCTAGGAGAAAGTTTCTTTTGCCAGTGTGTGAGGGAGCTGGAAAGCTGCAGAATGGTGCAGGGGATTCCAGGCTAGGCCATTCCTGGCTGGGTCTATAAGCAGAAGGAGTGCTTTTTCTAAACGGAATTTCTATGGTTCTTCAATGGGGCTAGGATGTAAACGTGTTTCTGCTTCAAAGGAAAGCAGCTAGGAGAAAGTTTCTTTTGCCAGTGTGTGAGGGAGCTGGAAAGCTGCAGAATGGTGCAGGGGATTCCAGGCTAGGCCATTCCTGGCTGGGTCTATAAGCAGAAGGAGTGCTTTTTCTAAACGGCATTTCTATGGTTCTTCAATGGGGCTAGGATGTAAACGTGTTTCTGCTTCAAAGGAAAGCAGCTAGGAGAAAGTTTCTTTTGCCAGTGTGTGAGGGAGCTGGAAAGCTGCAGAATGCTGCAGGGGATTCCAGGCTAGGCCATTCCTGGCTGGGTCTATAAGCAGAAGGAGTGCTTTTTCTAAACGGCATTTCTATGGTTCTTCAATGGGGCTAGGATGTAAACGTGTTTCTGCTTCAAAGGAAAGCAGCTAGGAGAAAGTTTCTTTTGCCAGTGTGTGAGGGAGCTGGAAAGCTGCAGAATGGTGCAGGGGATTCCAGGCTAGGCCATTCCTGGCTGGGTCTATAAGCAGAAGGAGTGCTTTTTCTAAACGAATTTCTATGGTTCTTCAATGGGGCTAGGATGTAAACGTGTTTCTGCTTCAAAGGAAAGCAGCTAGGAGAAAGTTTCTTTTGCCAGTGTGTGAGGGAGCTGGAAAGCTGCAGAATGGTGCAGGGGATTCCAGGCTAGGCCATTCCTGGCTGGGTCTATAAGCAGAAGGAGTGCTTTTTGTAAACCGAATTTCTATGGTTCTTCAATGGGGCTAGGATGTAAACGTGTTTCTGCTTCAAAGGAAAGCAGCTAGGAGAAAGTTTCTTTTGCCAGTGTGTGAGGGAGCTGGAAAGCTGCAGAATGGTGCAGGGGATTCCAGGCTAGGCCATTCCTGGCTGGGTCTATAAGCAGAAGGAGTGCTTTTTCTAAACGAATTTCTATGGTTCTTCAATGGGGCTAGGATGTAAACGTGTTTCTGCTTCAAAGGAAAGCAGCTAGGAGAAAGTTTCTTTTGCCAGTGTGTGAGGGAGCTGGAAAGCTGCAGAATGGTGCAGGGGATACCAGGCTAGGCCATTCCAGGCTGGGTCTATAAGCAGAAGGAGTGCTTTTTGTAAACCGAATTTCTATGGTTCTTCAATGGGGCTAGGATGTAAACGTGTTTCTGCTTCAAAGGAAAGCAGCTAGGAGAAAGTTTCTTTTGCCAGTGTGTGAGGGAGCTGGAAAGCTGCAGAATGGTGCAGGGGATTCCAGGCTAGGCCATTCCTGGCTGGGTCTATAAGCAGAAGGAGTGCTTTTTGTAAACGAATTTCTATGGTTCTTCAATGGGGCTAGGATGTAAACGTGTTTCTGCTTCAAAGGAAAGCAGCTAGGAGAAAGTTTCTTTTGCCAGTGTGTGAGGGAGCTGGAAAGCTGCAGAATGGTGCAGGGGATTCCAGGCTAGGCCATTCCTGGCTGGGTCTATAAGCAGAAGGAGTGCTTTTTCTAAACGGCATTTCTATGGTTCTTCAATGGGGCTAGGATGTAAACGTGTTTCTGCTTCAAAGGAAAGCAGCTAGGAGAAAGTTTCTTTTGCCAGTGTGTGAGGGAGCTGGAAAGCTGCAGAATGGTGCAGGGGATTCCAGGCTAGGCCATTCCTGGCTGGGTCTATAAGCAGAAGGAGTGCTTTTTCTAAACGGCATTTCTATGGTTCTTCAATGGGGCTAGGATGTAAACGTGTTTCTGCTTCAAAGGAAAGCAGCTAGGAGAAAGTTTCTTTTGCCAGTGTGTGAGGGAGCTGGAAAGCTGCAGAATGGTGCAGGGGATTCCAGGCTAGGCCATTCCTGGCTGGGTCTATAAGCAGAAGGAGTGCTTTTTCTAAACGGCATTTCTATGGTTCTTCAATGGGGCTAGGATGTAAACGTGTTTCTGCTTCAAAGGAAAGCAGCTAGGAGAAAGTTTCTTTTGCCAGTGTGTGAGGGAGCTGGAAAGCTGCAGAATGGTGCAGGGGATTCCAGGCTAGGCCATTCCTGGCTGGGTCTATAAGCAGAAGGAGTGCTTTTCCTAAACGGCATTTCTATGGTTCTTCAATGGGGCTAGGATGTAAACGTGTTTCTGCTTCAAAGGAAAGCAGCTAGGAGAAAGTTTCTTTTGCCAGTGTGTGACGCAGCTGGAAAGCTGCAGAATGGTGCAGGGGATTCCAGGCTAGGCCATTCCTGGCTGGGTCTATAAGCAGAAGGAGTGCTTTTTCTAAACGGCATTTCTATGGTTCTTCAATGGGGCTAGGATGTAAACGTGTTTCTGCTTCAAAGGAAAGCAGCTAGGAGAAAGTTTCTTTTGCCAGTGTGTGAGGGAGCTGGAAAGCTGCAGAATGGTGCAGGGGATTCCAGGCTAGGCCATTCCTGGCTGGGTCTATAAGCAGAATGAGTGCTTTTTGTAAACCGAATTTCTATGGTTCTTCAATGGGGCTAGGATGTAAACGTGTTTCTGCTTCAAAGGAAAGCAGCTAGGAGAAAGTTTCTTTTGCCAGTGTGTGAGGGAGCTGGAAAGCTGCAGAATGGTGCAGGGGATTCCAGGCTAGGCCATTCCTGGCTGGGTCTATAAGCAGAAGGAGTGCTTTTTGCTAAACGAATTTCTATGGTTCTTCAATGGGGCTAGGATGTAAACGTGTTTCTGCTTCAAAGGAAAGCAGCTAGGAGAAAGTTTCTTTTGCCAGTGTGTGAGGGAGCTGGAAAGCTGCAGAATGGTGCAGGGGATTCCAGGCTAGGCCATTCCTGGCTGGGTCTATAAGCAGAATGAGTGCTTTTTGTAAACCGAATTTCTATGGTTCTTCAATGGGGCTAGGATGTAAACGTGTTTCTGCTTCAAAGGAAAGCAGCTAGGAGAAAGTTTCTTTTGCCAGTGTGTGACGGAGCTGGAAAGCTGCAGAATGGTGCAGGGGATTCCAGGCTAGGCCATTCCTGGCTGGGTCTATAAGCAGAAGGAGTGCTTTTTCTAAACGGCATTTCTATGGTTCTTCAATGGGGCTAGGATGTAAACGTGTTTCTGCTTCAAAGGAAAGCAGCTAGGAGAAAGTTTCTTTTGCCAGTGTGTGAGGGAGCTGGAAAGCTACAGAATGGTGCAGGGGATTCCAGGCTAGGCCATTCCTGGCTGGGTCTATAAGCAGAAGGAGTGCTTTTTCTAAACGGCATTTCTATGGTTCTTCAATGGGGCTAGGATGTAAACGTGTTTCTGCTTCAAAGGAAAGCAGCTAGGAGAAAGTTTCTTTTGCCAGTGTGTGAGGGAGCTGGAAAGCTGCAGAATGGTGCAGGGGATTCCAGGCTAGGCCATTCCTGGCTGGGTCTATAAGCAGAAGGAGTGCTTTTTCTAAACGGCATTTCTATGGTTCTTCAATGGGGCTAGGATGTAAACGTGTTTCTGCTTCAAAGGAAAGCAGCTAGGAGAAAGTTTCTTTTGCCAGTGTGTGAGGGAGCTGGAAAGCTGTAGAATGGTGCAGGGGATTCCAGGCTAGGCCATTCCTGGCTGGGTCTATAAGCAGAAGGAGTGCTTTTTCTAAACGGCATTTCTATGGTTCTTCAAAGGGGCTAGGATGTAAACGTGTTTCTGCTTCAAAGGAAAGCAGCTAGGAGAAAGTTTCTTTTGCCAGTGTGTGAGGGAGCTGGAAAGCTGCAGAATGGTGCAGGGGATTCCAGGCTAGGCCATTCCTGGCTGGGTCTATAAGCAGAAGGAGTGCTTTTTGTAAACCGAATTTCTATGGTTCTTCAATGGGGCTAGGATGTAAACGTGTTTCTGCTTCAAAGGAAAGCAGCTAGGAGAAAGTTTCTTTTGCCAGTGTGTGAGGGAGCTGGAAAGCTACAGAATGGTGCAGGGGATTCCAGGCTAGGCCATTCCTGGCTGGGTCTATAAGCAGAAGGAGTGCTTTTTGTAAACGAATTTCTATGGTTCTTCAATGGGGCTAGGATGTAAACGTGTTTCTGCTTCAAAGGAAAGCAGCTAGGAGAAAGTTTCTTTTGCCAGTGTGTGAGGGAGCTGGAAAGCTGCAGAATGGTGCAGGGGATTCCAGGCTAGGCCATTCCTGGCTGGGTCTATAAGCAGAAGGAGTGCTTTTTGTAAACGAATTTCTATGGTTCTTCAATGGGGCTAGGATGTAAACGTGTTTCTGCTTCAAAGGAAAGCAGCTAGGAGAAAGTTTCTTTTGCCAGTGTGTGAGGGAGCTGGAAAGCTGCAGAATGGTGCAGGGGATTCCAGGCTAGGCCATTCCTGGCTGGGTCTATAAGCAGAAGGAGTGCTTTTTGTAAACGAATTTCTATGGTTCTTCAATGGGGCTAGGATGTAAACGTGTTTCTGCTTCAAAGGAAAGCAGCTAGGAGAAAGTTTCTTTTGCCAGTGTGTGAGGGAGCTGGAAAGCTACAGAATGGTGCAGGGATTCCAGGCTAGGCCATTCCTGGCTGGGTCTATAAGCAGAAGGAGTGCTTTTTGTAAACCGAATTTCTATGGTTCTTCAATGGGGCTAGGATGTAAACGTGTTTCTGCTTCAAAGGAAAGCAGCTAGGAGAAAGTTTCTTTTGCCAGTGTGTGAGGGAGCTGGAAAGCTGCAGAATGGTGCAGGGGATTCCAGGCTAGGCCATTCCTGGCTGGGTCTATAAGCAGAAGGAGTGCTTTTTCTAAACGGCATTTCTATGGTTCTTCAATGGGGCTAGGATGTAAACGTGTTTCTGCTTCAAAGGAAAGCAGCTAGGAGAAAGTTTCTTTTGCCAGTGTGTGAGGGAGCTGGAAAGCTACAGAATGGTGCAGGGGATTCCAGGCTAGGCCATTCCTGGCTGGGTCTATAAGCAGAAGGAGTGCTTTTTCTAAACGGCATTTCTATGGTTCTTCAATGGGGCTAGGATGTAAACGTGTTTCTGCTTCAAAGGAAAGCAGCTAGGAGAAAGTTTCTTTTGCCAGTGTGTGAGGGAGCTGGAAAGCTGCAGAATGGTGCAGGGGATTCCAGGCTAGGCCATTCCTGACTGGGTCTATAAGCAGAAGGAGTGCTTTTTCTAAACGGCATTTCTATGGTTCTTCAATGGGGCTAGGATGTAAACGTGTTTCTGCTTCAAAGGAAAGCAGCTAGGAGAAAGTTTCTTTTGCCAGTGTGTGAGGGAGCTGGAAAGCTGCAGAATGGTGCAGGGGATTCCAGGCTAGGCCATTCCTGGCTGGGTCTATAAGCAGAAGGAGTGCTTTTTGCTAAACGAATTTCTATGGTTCTTCAATGGGGCTAGGATGTAAACGTGTTTCTGCTTCAAAGGAAAGCAGCTAGGAGAAAGTTTCTTTTGCCAGTGTGTGAGGGAGCTGGAAAGCTACAGAATGGTGCAGGGGATTCCAGGCTAGGCCATTCCTGGCTGGGTCTATAAGCAGAAGGAGTGCTTTTTGTAAACGAATTTCTATGGTTCTTCAATGGGGCTAGGATGTAAACGTGTTTCTGCTTCAAAGGAAAGCAGCTAGGAGAAAGTTTCTTTTGCCAGTGTGTGAGGGAGCTGGAAAGCTGCAGAATGGTGCAGGGGATTCCAGGCTAGGCCATTCCTGGCTGGGTCTATAAGCAGAATGAGTGCTTTTTGTAAACGAATTTCTATGGTTCTTCAATGGGGCTAGGATGTAAACGTGTTTCTGCTTCAAAGGAAAGCAGCTAGGAGAAAGTTTCTTTTGCCAGTGTGTGAGGGAGCTGGAAAGCTACAGAATGGTGCAGGGGATTCCAGGCTAGGCCATTCCTGGCTGGGTCTATAAGCAGAAGGAGTGCTTTTTCTAAACGGCATTTCTATGGTTCTTCAATGGGGCTAGGATGTAAACGTGTTTCTGCTTCAAAGGAAAGCAGCTAGGAGAAAGTTTCTTTTGCCAGTGTGTGACGGAGCTGGAAAGCTGCAGAATGGTGCAGGGGATTCCAGGCTAGGCCATTCCTGGCTGGGTCTATAAGCAGAAGGAGTGCTTTTTCTAAACGGCATTTCTATGGTTCTTCAATGGGGCTAGGATGTAAACGTGTTTCTGCTTCAAAGGAAAGCAGCTAGGAGAAAGTTTCTTTTGCCAGTGTGTGAGGGAGCTGGAAAGCTGCAGAATGGTGCAGGGGATTCCAGGCTAGGCCATTCCTGGCTGGGTCTATAAGCAGAAGGATTGCTTTTTCTAAACGGCATTTCTATGGTTCTTCAATGGGGCTAGGATGTAAACGTGTTTCTGCTTCAAAGGAAAGCAGCTAGGAGAAAGTTTCTTTTGCCAGTGTGTGAGGGAGCTGGAAAGCTGCAGAATGGTGCAGGGGATTCCAGGCTAGGCCATTCCTGGCTGGGTCTATAAGCAGAATGAGTGCTTTTTGTAAACCGAATTTCTATGGTTCTTCAATGGGGCTAGGATGTAAACGTGTTTCTGCTTCAAAGGAAAGCAGCTAGGAGAAAGTTTCTTTTGCCAGTGTGTGAGGGAGCTGGAAAGCTGCAGAATGGTGCAGGGGATTCCAGGCTAGGCCATTCCTGGCTGGGTCTATAAGCAGAAGGAGTGCTTTTTGTAAACGAATTTCTATGGTTCTTCAATGGGGCTAGGATGTAAACGTGTTTCTGCTTCAAAGGAAAGCAGCTAGGAGAAAGTTTCTTTTGCCAGTGTGTGAGGGAGCTGGAAAGCTACAGAATGGTGCAGGGGATTCCAGGCTAGGCCATTCCTGATTGGGTCTATAAGCAGAAGGAGTGCTTTTTCTAAACGGCATTTCTATGGTTCTTCAATGGGGCTAGGATGTAAACGTGTTTCTGCTTCAAAGGAAAGCAGCTAGGAGAAAGTTTCTTTTGCCAGTGTGTGACGGAGCTGGAAAGCTGCAGAATGGTGTAGGGGATTCCAGGCTAGGTCATTCCTGGCTGGGTCTATAAGCAGAAGGAGTGCTTTTTGCAAAGCGAATTTCTATGGTTCTTCAATGGGGCTAGGATGTAAACGTGTTTCTGCTTCAAAGGAAAGCAGCTAGGAGAAAGTTTCTTTTGCCAGTGTGTGACGGAGCTGGAAAGCTGCAGAATGGTGCAGGGGATTCCAGGCTAGGCCATTCCTGGCTGGGTCTATAAGCAGAAGGAGTGCTTTTTCTAAACGGCATTTCTATGGTTCTTCAATGGGGCTAGGATGTAAACGTGTTTCTGCTTCAAAGGAAAGCAGCTAGGAGAAAGTTTCTTTTGCCAGTGTGTGACGCAGCTGGAAAGCTGCAGAATGGTGCAGGGGATTCCAGGCTAGGCCATTCCTGGCTGGGTCTATAAGCAGAAGGAGTGCTTTTTCTAAACGGCATTTCTATGGTTCTTCAATGGGGCTAGGATGTAAACGTGTTTCTGCTTCAAAGGAAAGCAGCTAGGAGAAAGTTTCTTTTGCCAGTGTGTGAGGGAGCTGGAAAGCTGCAGAATGGTGCAGGGGATTCCAGGCTAGGCCATTCCTGGCTGGGTCTATAAGCAGAAGGAGTGCTTTTTGTAAACCGAATTTCTATGGTTCTTCAATGGGGCTAGGATGTAAACGTGTTTCTGCTTCAAAGGAAAGCAGCTAGGAGAAAGTTTCTTTTGCCAGTGTGTGAGGGAGCTGGAAAGCTACAGAATGGTGAAGGGGATTCCAGGCTAGGCCATTCCTGGCTGGGTCTATAAGCAGAAGGAGTGCTTTTTGTAAACGAATTTCTATGGTTCTTCAATGGGGCTAGGATGTAAACGTGTTTCTGCTTCAAAGGAAAGCAGCTAGGAGAAAGTTTCTTTTGCCAGTGTGTGAGGGAGCTGGAAAGCTACAGAATGGTGCAGGGGATTCCAGGCTAGGCCATTCCTGGCTGGGTCTATAAGCAGAAGGAGTGCTTTTTGTAAACCGAATTTCTATGGTTCTTCAATGGGGCTAGGATGTAAACGTGTTTCTGCTTCAAAGGAAAGCAGCTAGGAGAAAGTTTCTTTTGCCAGTGTGTGACGGAGCTGGAAAGCTGCAGAATGGTGCAGGGGATTCCAGGCTAGGCCATTCCTGGCTGGGTCTATAAGCAGAAGGAGTGCTTTTTCTAAACGGCATTTCTATGGTTCTTCAATGGGGCTAGGATGTAAACGTGTTTCTGCTTCAAAGGAAAGCAGCTAGGAGAAAGTTTCTTTTGCCAGTGTGTGAGGGAGCTGGAAAGCTACAGAATGGTGCAGGGGATTCCAGGCTAGGCCATTCCTGGCTGGGTCTATAAGCAGAAGGAGTGCTTTTTCTAAACGGCATTTCTATGGTTCTTCAATGGGGCTAGGATGTAAACGTGTTTCTGCTTCAAAGGAAAGCAGCTAGGAGAAAGTTTCTTTTGCCAGTGTGTGACGCAGCTGGAAAGCTGCAGAATGGTGCAGGGGATTCCAGGCTAGGCCATTCCTGGCTGGGTCTATAAGCAGAAGGAGTGCTTTTTCTAAACGGCATTTCTATGGTTCTTCAATGGGGCTAGGATGTAAACGTGTTTCTGCTTCAAAGGAAAGCAGCTAGGAGAAAGTTTCTTTTGCCAGTGTGTGAGGGAGCTGGAAAGCTACAGAATGGTGCAGGGGATTCCAGGCTAGGCCATTCCTGGCTGGGTCTATAAGCAGAATGAGTGCTTTTTGTAAACCGAATTTCTATGGTTCTTCAATGGGGCTAGGATGTAAACGTGTTTCTGCTTCAAAGGAAAGCAGCTAGGAGAAAGTTTCTTTTGCCAGTGTGTGAGGGAGCTGGAAAGCTACAGAATGGTGCAGGGGATTCCAGGCTAGGCCATTCCTGGCTGGGTCTATAAGCAGAAGGAGTGCTTTTTGTAAACGGAATTTCTATGGTTCTTCAATGGGGCTAGGATGTAAACGTGTTTCTGCTTCAAAGGAAAGCAGCTAGGAGAAAGTTTCTTTTGCCAGTGTGTGAGGGAGCTGGAAAGCTGCAGAATGGTGCAGGGGATTCCAGGCTAGGCCATTCCTGGCTGGGTCTATAAGCAGAAGGAGTGCTTTTTGTAAACGAATTTCTATGGTTCTTCAATGGGGCTAGGATGTAAACGTGTTTCTGCTTCAAAGGAAAGCAGCTAGGAGAAAGTTTCTTTTGCCAGTGTGTGACGGCAGCTGGAAAGCTACAGAATGGTGAAGGGGATTCCAGGCTAGGCCATTCCTGGCTGGGTCTATAAGCAGAAGGAGTGCTTTTTCTAAACGAATTTCTATGGTTCTTCAATGGGGCTAGGATGTAAACGTGTTTCTGCTTCAAAGGAAAGCAGCTAGGAGAAAGTTTCTTTTGCCAGTGTGTGAGGGAGCTGGAAAGCTGCAGAATGGTGCAGGGATTCCAGGCTAGGCCATTCCTGGCTGGGTCTATAAGCAGAAGGAGTGCTTTTTGTAAACCGAATTTCTATGGTTCTTCAATGGGGCTAGGATGTAAACGTGTTTCTGCTTCAAAGGAAAGCAGCTAGGAGAAAGTTTCTTTTGCCAGTGTGTGACGCAGCTGGAAAGCTGCAGAATGGTGTAGGGGATTCCAGGCTAGGTCATTCCTGACTGGGTCTATAAGCAGAAGGAGTGCTTTTTCTAAACGGCATTTCTATGGTTCTTCAATGGGGCTAGGATGTAAACGTGTTTCTGCTTCAAAGGAAAGCAGCTAGGAGAAAGTTTCTTTTGCCAGTGTGTGAGGGAGCTGGAAAGCTGCAGAATGGTGCAGGGGATTCCAGGCTAGGCCATTCCTGGCTGGGTCTATAAGCAGAAGGAGTGCTTTTTCTAAACGGCATTTCTATGGTTCTTCAATGGGGCTAGGATGTAAACGTGTTTCTGCTTCAAAGGAAAGCAGCTAGGAGAAAGTTTCTTTTGCCAGTGTGTGAGGGAGCTGGAAAGCTGCAGAATGGTGCAGGGGATTCCAGGCTAGGCCATTCCTGACTGGGTCTATAAGCAGAAGGAGTGCTTTTTCTAAACGGCATTTCTATGGTTCTTCAATGGGGCTAGGATGTAAACGTGTTTCTGCTTCAAAGGAAAGCAGCTAGGAGAAAGTTTCTTTTGCCAGTGTGTGACGGAGCTGGAAAGCTGCAGAATGGTGTAGGGGATTCCAGGCTAGGCCATTCCTGACTGGGTCTATAAGCAGAAGGAGTGCTTTTTGCTAAAGCGAATTTCTATGGTTCTTCAATGGGGCTAGGATGTAAACGTGTTTCTGCTTCAAAGGAAAGCAGCTAGGAGAAAGTTTCTTTTGCCAGTGTGTGAGGGAGCTGGAAAGCTGCAGAATGGTGCAGGGGATTCCAGGCTAGGCCATTCCTGGCTGGGTCTATAAGCAGAAGGAGTGCTTTTTCTAAACGAATTTCTATGGTTCTTCAATGGGGCTAGGATGTAAACGTGTTTCTGCTTCAAAGGAAAGCAGCTAGGAGAAAGTTTCTTTTGCCAGTGTGTGAGGGAGCTGGAAAGCTGCAGAATGGTGCAGGGGATTCCAGGCTAGGCCATTCCTGGCTGGGTCTATAAGCAGAAGGAGTGCTTTTTGTAAACCGAATTTCTATGGTTCTTCAATGGGGCTAGGATGTAAACGTGTTTCTGCTTCAAAGGAAAGCAGCTAGGAGAAAGTTTCTTTTGCCAGTGTGTGAGGGAGCTGGAAAGCTACAGAATGGTGCAGGGGATTCCAGGCTAGGCCATTCCTGGCTGGGTCTATAAGCAGAAGGAGTGCTTTTTCTAAACGGCATTTCTATGGTTCTTCAATGGGGCTAGGATGTAAACGTGTTTCTGCTTCAAAGGAAAGCAGCTAGGAGAAAGTTTCTTTTGCCAGTGTGTGACGCAGCTGGAAAGCTGCAGAATGGTGTAGGGGATTCCAGGCTAGGCCATTCCTGGCTGGGTCTATAAGCAGAAGGAGTGCTTTTTCTAAACGGCATTTCTATGGTTCTTCAATGGGGCTAGGATGTAAACGTGTTTCTGCTTCAAAGGAAAGCAGCTAGGAGAAAGTTTCTTTTGCCAGTGTGTGAGGGAGCTGGAAAGCTGCAGAATGGTGCAGGGGATTCCAGGCTAGGCCATTCCTGGCTGGGTCTATAAGCAGAAGGAGTGCTTTTTCTAAACGGCATTTCTATGGTTCTTCAATGGGGCTAGGATGTAAACGTGTTTCTGCTTCAAAGGAAAGCAGCTAGGAGAAAGTTTCTTTTGCCAGTGGGTGAGGGAGCTGGAAAGCTGCAGAATGGTGCAGGGGATTCCAGGCTAGGCCATTCCTGGCTGGGTCTATAAGCAGAAGGAGTGCTTTTTCTAAACGGCATTTCTATGGTTCTTCAATGGGGCTAGGATGTAAACGTGTTTCTGCTTCAAAGGAAAGCAGCTAGGAGAAAGTTTCTTTTGCCAGTGTGTGACGCAGCTGGAAAGCTGCAGAATGGTGCAGGGGATTCCAGGCTAGGCCATTCCTGGCTGGGTCTATAAGCAGAAGGAGTGCTTTTTCTAAACGGCATTTCTATGGTTCTTCAATGGGGCTAGGATGTAAACGTGTTTCTGCTTCAAAGGAAAGCAGCTAGGAGAAAGTTTCTTTTGCCAGTGTGTGAGGGAGCTGGAAAGCTGCAGAATGGTGCAGGGGATTCCAGGCTAGGCCATTCCTGGCTGGGTCTATAAGCAGAAGGAGTGCTTTTTGTAAACGAATTTCTATGGTTCTTCAATGGGGCTAGGATGTAAACGTGTTTCTGCTTCAAAGGAAAGCAGCTAGGAGAAAGTTTCTTTTGCCAGTGTGTGAGGGAGCTGGAAAGCTACAGAATGGTGCAGGGGATTCCAGGCTAGGCCATTCCTGGCTGGGTCTATAAGCAGAAGGAGTGCTTTTTCTAAACGGCATTTCTATGGTTCTTCAATGGGGCTAGGATGTAAACGTGTTTCTGCTTCAAAGGAAAGCAGCTAGGAGAAAGTTTCTTTTGCCAGTGTGTGAGGGAGCTGGAAAGCTGCAGAATGGTGCAGGGGATTCCAGGCTAGGCCATTCCTGGCTGGGTCTATAAGCAGAAGGAGTGCTTTTTGTAAACCGAATTTCTATGGTTCTTCAATGGGGCTAGGATGTAAACGTGTTTCTGCTTCAAAGGAAAGCAGCTAGGAGAAAGTTTCTTTTGCCAGTGTGTGAGGGAGCTGGAAAGCTGCAGAATGGTGCAGGGGATTCCAGGCTAGGCCATTCCTGGCTGGGTCTATAAGCAGAAGGAGTGCTTTTTGTAAACCGAATTTCTATGGTTCTTCAATGGGGCTAGGATGTAAACGTGTTTCTGCTTCAAAGGAAAGCAGCTAGGAGAAAGTTTCTTTTGCCAGTGTGTGAGGGAGCTGGAAAGCTGCAGAATGGTGCAGGGGATTCCAGGCTAGGCCATTCCTGGCTGGGTCTATAAGCAGAAGGAGTGCTTTTTGTAAACCGAATTTCTATGGTTCTTCAATGGGGCTAGGATGTAAACGTGTTTCTGCTTCAAAGGAAAGCAGCTAGGAGAAAGTTTCTTTTGCCAGTGTGTGATGCAGCTGGAAAGCTGCAGAATGGTGCAGGGGATTCCAGGCTAGGCCATTCCTGGCTGGGTCTATAAGCAGAAGGAATGCTTTTTGTAAACGAATTTCTATGGTTCTTCAATGGGGCTAGGATGTAAACGTGTTTCTGCTTCAAAGGAAAGCAGCTAGGAGAAAGTTTCTTTTGCCAGTGTGTGAGGGAGCTGGAAAGCTGCAGAATGGTGCAGGGGATTCCAGGCTAGGCCATTCCTGGCTGGGTCTATAAGCAGAAGGAGTGCTTTTTCTAAACGGCATTTCTATGGTTCTTCAATGGGGCTAGGATGTAAACGTGTTTCTGCTTCAAAGGAAAGCAGCTAGGAGAAAGTTTCTTTTGCCAGTGTGTGAGGGAGCTGGAAAGCTGCAGAATGGTGCAGGGGATTCCAGGCTAGGCCATTCCTGGCTGGGTCTATAAGCAGAAGGAGTGCTTTTTCTAAACGGCATTTCTATGGTTCTTCAATGGGGCTAGGATGTAAACGTGTTTCTGCTTCAAAGGAAAGCAGCTAGGAGAAAGTTTCTTTTGCCAGTGTGTGAGGGAGCTGGAAAGCTGCAGAATGGTGCAGGGGATTCCAGGCTAGGCCATTCCTGGCTGGGTCTAGAAGCAGAAGGAGTGCTTTTTGTAAACGGAATTTCTATGGTTCTTCAATGGGGCTAGGATGTAAACGTGTTTCTGCTTCAAAGGAAAGCAGCTAGGAGAAAGTTTCTTTTGCCAGTGTGTGAGGGAGCTGGAAAGCTGCAGAATGGTGCAGGGGATTCCAGGCTAGGCCATTCCTGGCTGGGTCTATAAGCAGAAGGAGTGCTTTTTGTAAACCGAATTTCTATGGTTCTTCAATGGGGCTAGGATGTAAACGTGTTTCTGCTTCAAAGGAAAGCAGCTAGGAGAAAGTTTCTTTTGCCAGTGTGTGAGGGAGCTGGAAAGCTGCAGAATGGTGCAGGGGATTCCAGGCTAGGCCATTCCTGGCTGGGTCTATAAGCAGAAGGAGTGCTTTTTCTAAACGGCATTTCTATGGTTCTTCAATGGGGCTAGGATGTAAACGTGTTTCTGCTTCAAAGGAAAGCAGCTAGGAGAAAGTTTCTTTTGCCAGTGTGTGAGGGAGCTGGAAAGCTGCAGAATGGTGCAGGGGATTCCAGGCTAGGCCATTCCTGGCTGGGTCTATAAGCAGAAGGAGTGCTTTTTCTGAACGGCATTTCTATGGTTCTTCAATGGGGCTAGGATGTAAACGTGTTTCTGCTTCAAAGGAAAGCAGCTAGGAGAAAGTTTCTTTTGCCAGTGTGTGAGGGAGCTGGAAAGCTGCAGAATGGTGCAGGGGATTCCAGGCTAGGCCATTCCTGGCTGGGTCTATAAGCAGAAGGAGTGCTTTTTCTAAACGGCATTTCTATGGTTCTTCAATGGGGCTAGGATGTAAACGTGTTTCTGCTTCAAAGGAAAGCAGCTAGGAGAAAGTTTCTTTTGCCAGTGTGTGAGGGAGCTGGAAAGCTGCAGAATGGTGCAGGGGATTCCAGGCTAGGCCATTCCTGGCTGGGTCTATAAGCAGAAGGAGTGCTTTTTCTAAACGAATTTCTATGGTTCTTCAATGGGGCTAGGATGTAAACGTGTTTCTGCTTCAAAGGAAAGCAGCTAGGAGAAAGTTTCTTTTGCCAGTGTGTGAGGGAGCTGGAAAGCTGCAGAATGGTGCAGGGGATTCCAGGCTAGGCCATTCCTGGCTGGGTCTATAAGCAGAAGGAGTGCTTTTTGTAAACGAATTTCTATGGTTCTTCAATGGGGCTAGGATGTAAACGTGTTTCTGCTTCAGAGGAAAGCAGCTAGGAGAAAGTTTCTTTTGCCAGTGTGTGAGGGAGCTGGAAAGCTGCAGAATGGTGCAGGGGATTCCAGGCTAGGCCATTCCTGGCTGGGTCTATAAGCAGAAGGAGTGCTTTTTGTAAACGGAATTTCTATGGTTCTTCAATGGGGCTAGGATGTAAACGTGTTTCTGCTTCAAAGGAAAGCAGCTAGGAGAAAGTTTCTTTTGCCAGTGTGTGAGGCAGCTGGAAAGCTGCAGAATGGTGCAGGGGATTCCAGGCTAGGCCATTCCTGGCTGGGTCTATAAGCAGAAGGAGTGCTTTTTCTAAACGGCATTTCTATGGTTCTTCAATGGGGCTAGGATGTAAACGTGTTTCTGCTTCAAAGGAAAGCAGCTAGGAGAAAGTTTCTTTTGCCAGTGTGTGAGGGAGCTGGAAAGCTGCAGAATGGTGCAGGGGATTCCAGGCTAGGCCATTCCTGACTGGGTCTATAAGCAGAAGGAGTGCTTTTTGTAAACGAATTTCTATGGTTCTTCAATGGGGCTAGGATGTAAACGTGTTTCTGCTTCAAAGGAAAGCAGCTAGGAGAAAGTTTCTTTTGCCAGTGTGTGAGGGAGCTGGAAAGCTGCAGAATGGTGCAGGGGATTCCAGGCTAGGCCATTCCTGGCTGGGTCTATAAGCAGAAGGAGTGCTTTTTCTAAACGGCATTTCTATGGTTCTTCAATGGGGCTAGGATGTAAACGTGTTTCTGCTTCAAAGGAAAGCAGCTAGGAGAAAGTTTCTTTTGCCAGTGTGTGAGGGAGCTGGAAAGCTGCAGAATGGTGCAGGGGATTCCAGGCTAGGCCATTCCTGGCTGGGTCTATAAGCAGAAGGAGTGCTTTTTCTAAACGGCATTTCTATGGTTCTTCAATGGGGCTAGGATGTAAACGTGTTTCTGCTTCAAAGGAAAGCAGCTAGGAGAAAGTTTCTTTTGCCAGTGTGTGAGGGAGCTGGAAAGCTGCAGAATGGTGCAGGGGATTCCAGGCTAGGCCATTCCTGGCTGGGTCTATAAGCAGAAGGAGTGCTTTTTCTAAACGGCATTTCTATGGTTCTTCAATGGGGCTAGGATGTAAACGTGTTTCTGCTTCAAAGGAAAGCAGCTAGGAGAAAGTTTCTTTTGCCAGTGTGTGAGGGAGCTGGAAAGCTGCAGAATGGTGCAGGGGATTCCAGGCTAGGCCATTCCTGGCTGGGTCTATAAGCAGAAGGAGTGCTTTTTCTAAACGGCATTTCTATGGTTCTTCAATGGGGCTAGGATGTAAACGTGTTTCTGCTTCAAAGGAAAGCAGCTAGGAGAAAGTTTCTTTTGCCAGTGTGTGAGGGAGCTGGAAAGCTGCAGAATGGTGCAGGGGATTCCAGGCTAGGCCATTCCTGGCTGGGTCTATAAGCAGAAGGAGTGCTTTTTCTAAACGGCATTTCTATGGTTCTTCAATGGGGCTAGGATGTAAACGTGTTTCTGCTTCAAAGGAAAGCAGCTAGGAGAAAGTTTCTTTTGCCAGTGTGTGAGGGAGCTGGAAAGCTGCAGAATGGTGCAGGGGATTCCAGGCTAGGCCATTCCTGGCTGGGTCTATAAGCAGAAGGAGTGCTTTTTCTAAACGAATTTCTATGGTTCTTCAATGGGGCTAGGATGTAAACGTGTTTCTGCTTCAAAGGAAAGCAGCTAGGAGAAAGTTTCTTTTGCCAGTGTGTGAGGGAGCTGGAAAGCTGCAGAATGGTGCAGGGGATTCCAGGCTAGGCCATTCCTGGCTGGGTCTATAAGCAGAAGGAGTGCTTTTTCTAAACGGAATTTCTATGGTTCTTCAATGGGGCTAGGATGTAAACGTGTTTCTGCTTCAAAGGAAAGCAGCTAGGAGAAAGTTTCTTTTGCCAGTGTGTGAGGGAGCTGGAAAGCTGCAGAATGGTGCAGGGGATTCCAGGCTAGGCCATTCCTGGCTGGGTCTATAAGCAGAAGGAGTGCTTTTTCTAAACGGCATTTCTATGGTTCTTCAATGGGGCTAGGATGTAAACGTGTTTCTGCTTCAAAGGAAAGCAGCTAGGAGAAAGTTTCTTTTGCCAGTGTGTGAGGGAGCTGGAAAGCTGCAGAATGGTGCAGGGGATTCCAGGCTAGGCCATTCCTGGCTGGGTCTATAAGCAGAAGGAGTGCTTTTTGCTAAACGAATTTCTATGGTTCTTCAATGGGGCTAGGATGTAAACGTGTTTCTGCTTCAAAGGAAAGCAGCTAGGAGAAAGTTTCTTTTGCCAGTGTGTGAGGGAGCTGGAAAGCTGCAGAATGGTGCAGGGGATTCCAGGCTAGGCCATTCCTGGCTGGGTCTATAAGCAGAAGGAGTGCTTTTTCTAAACGGCATTTCTATGGTTCTTCAATGGGGCTAGGATGTAAACGTGTTTCTGCTTCAAAGGAAAGCAGCTAGGAGAAAGTTTCTTTTGCCAGTGTGTGAGGGAGCTGGAAAGCTGCAGAATGGTGCAGGGGATTCCAGGCTAGGCCATTCCTGGCTGGGTCTATAAGCAAAAGGAGTGCTTTTTGTAAAGCGATTATCTATGTTTCTTCAATGGGGCTAGGATGTAAACGTGTTTCTGCTTCAAAGGAAAGCAGCTAGGAGAAAGTTTCTTTTGCCAGTGTGTGAGGGAGCTGGAAAGCTGCAGAATGGTGCAGGGGATTCCAGGCTAGGCCATTCCTGGCTGGGTCTATAAGCAGAAGGAGTGCTTTTTGTAAACCGAATTTCTATGGTTCTTCAATGGGGCTAGGATGTAAACGTGTTTCTGCTTCAAAGGAAAGCAGCTAGGAGAAAGTTTCTTTTGCCAGTGTGTGAGGGAGCTGGAAAGCTGCAGAATGGTGCAGGGGATTCCAGGCTAGGCCATTCCTGGCTGGGTCTATAAGCAGAAGGAGTGCTTTTTTCTAAACGGCATTTCTATGGTTCTTCAATGGGGCTAGGATGTAAACGTGTTTCTGCTTCAAAGGAAAGCAGCTAGGAGAAAGTTTCTTTTGCCAGTGTGTGAGGGAGCTGGAAAGCTGCAGAATGGTGCAGGGGATTCCAGGCTAGGCCATTCCTGGCTGGGTCTATAAGCAGAAGGAGTGCTTTTTGTAAACCGAATTTCTATGGTTCTTCAATGGGGCTAGGATGTAAACGTGTTTCTGCTTCAAAGGAAAGCAGCTAGGAGAAAGTTTCTTTTGCCAGTGTGTGAGGGAGCTGGAAAGCTGCAGAATGGTGCAGGGGATTCCAGGCTAGGCCATTCCTGACTGGGTCTATAAGCAGAAGGAGTGCTTTTTCTAAACGGCATTTCTATGGTTCTTCAATGGGGCTAGGATGTAAACGTGTTTCTGCTTCAAAGGAAAGCAGCTAGGAGAAAGTTTCTTTTGCCAGTGTGTGAGGGAGCTGGAAAGCTGCAGAATGGTGCAGGGGATTCCAGGCTAGGCCATTCCTGGCTGGGTCTATAAGCAGAAGGAGTGCTTTTTCTAAACGGCATTTCTATGGTTCTTCAATGGGGCTAGGATGTAAACGTGTTTCTGCTTCAAAGGAAAGCAGCTAGGAGAAAGTTTCTTTTGCCAGTGTGTGAGGGAGCTGGAAAGCTGCAGAATGGTGCAGGGGATTCCAGGCTAGGCCATTCCTGGCTGGGTCTATAAGCAGAAGGAGTGCTTTTTGTAAACCGAATTTCTATGGTTCTTCAATGGGGCTAGGATGTAAACGTGTTTCTGCTTCAAAGGAAAGCAGCTAGGAGAAAGTTTCTTTTGCCAGTGTGTGAGGGAGCTGGAAAGCTGCAGAATGGTGCAGGGGATTCCAGGCTAGGCCATTCCTGGCTGGGTCTATAAGCAGAAGGAGTGCTTTTTGTAAACGGCATTTCTATGGTTCTTCAATGGGGCTAGGATGTAAACGTGTTTCTGCTTCAAAGGAAAGCAGCTAGGAGAAAGTTTCTTTTGCCAGTGTGTGAGGGAGCTGGAAAGCTGCAGAATGGTGCAGGGGATTCCAGGCTAGGCCATTCCTGACTGGGTCTATAAGCAGAAGGAGTGCTTTTTGCTAAACGGAATTTCTATGGTTCTTCAATGGGGCTAGGATGTAAACGTGTTTCTGCTTCAAAGGAAAGCAGCTAGGAGAAAGTTTCTTTTGCCAGTGTGTGAGGGAGCTGGAAAGCTGCAGAATGGTGCAGGGGATTCCAGGCTAGGCCATTCCTGGCTGGGTCTATAAGCAGAAGGAGTGCTTTTTCTAAATGGCATTTCTATGGTTCTTCAATGGGGCTAGGATGTAAACGTGTTTCTGCTTCAAAGGAAAGCAGCTAGGAGAAAGTTTCTTTTGCCAGTGTGTGAGGGAGCTGGAAAGCTGCAGAATGGTGCAGGGGATTCCAGGCTAGGCCATTCCTGGCTGGGTCTATAAGCAGAAGGAGTGCTTTTTGTAAAGCGAATTTCTATGGTTCTTCAATGGGGCTAGGATGTAAACGTGTTTCTGCTTCAAAGGAAAGCAGCTAGGAGAAAGTTTCTTTTGCCAGTGTGTGAGGGAGCTGGAAAGCTGCAGAATGGTGCAGGGGATTCCAGGCTAGGCCATTCCTGGCTGGGTCTATAAGCAGAAGGAGTGCTTTTTGCTAAACGGCATTTCTATGGTTCTTCAATGGGGCTAGGATGTAAACGTGTTTCTGCTTCAAAGGAAAGCAGCTAGGAGAAAGTTTCTTTTGCCAGTGTGTGAGGGAGCTGGAAAGCTACAGAATGGTGCAGGGGATTCCAGGCTAGGCCATTCCTGGCTGGGTCTATAAGCAGAAGGAGTGCTTTTTCTAAACGGCATTTCTATGGTTCTTCAATGGGGCTAGGATGTAAACGTGTTTCTGCTTCAAAGGAAAGCAGCTAGGAGAAAGTTTCTTTTGCCAGTGTGTGAGGGAGCTGGAAAGCTGCAGAATGGTGCAGGGGATTCCAGGCTAGGCCATTCCTGGCTGGGTCTATAAGCAGAATGAGTGCTTTTTGCTAAACGGAATTTCTATGGTTCTTCAATGGGGCTAGGATGTAAACGTGTTTCTGCTTCAAAGGAAAGCAGCTAGGAGAAAGTTTCTTTTGCCAGTGTGTGAGGGAGCTGGAAAGCTGCAGAATGGTGCAGGGGATTCCAGGCTAGGCCATTCCTGGCTGGGTCTATAAGCAGAAGGAGTGCTTTTTCTAAACGGCATTTCTATGGTTCTTCAATGGGGCTAGGATGTAAACGTGTTTCTGCTTCAAAGGAAAGCAGCTAGGAGAAAGTTTCTTTTGCCAGTGTGTGAGGGAGCTGGAAAGCTGCAGAATGGTGCAGGGGATTCCAGGCTAGGCCATTCCTGGCTGGGTCTATAAGCAGAAGGAGTGCTTTTTCTAAACGGCATTTCTATGGTTCTTCAATGGGGCTAGGATGTAAACGTGTTTCTGCTTCAAAGGAAAGCAGCTAGGAGAAAGTTTCTTTTGCCAGTGTGTGAGGGAGCTGGAAAGCTGCAGAATGGTGCAGGGGATTCCAGGCTAGGCCATTCCTGGCTGGGTCTATAAGCAGAAGGAGTGCTTTTTCTAAACGGCATTTCTATGGTTCTTCAATGGGGCTAGGATGTAAACGTGTTTCTGCTTCAAAGGAAAGCAGCTAGGAGAAAGTTTCTTTTGCCAGTGTGTGAGGGAGCTGGAAAGCTGCAGAATGGTGCAGGGGATTCCAGGCTAGGCCATTCCTGACTGGGTCTATAAGCAGAAGGAGTGCTTTTTGTAAAGCGAATTTCTATGGTTCTTCAATGGGGCTAGGATGTAAACGTGTTTCTGCTTCAAAGGAAAGCAGCTAGGAGAAAGTTTCTTTTGCCAGTGTGTGAGGGAGCTGGAAAGCTGCAGAATGGTGCAGGGGATTCCAGGCTAGGCCATTCCTGGCTGGGTCTATAAGCAGAAGGAGTGCTTTTTCTAAAGCGCATTTGTATAGTTCTTCAATGGGGCTAGGATGTAAACGTGTTTCTGCTTCAAAGGAAAGCAGCTAGGAGAAAGTTTCTTTTGCCAGTGTGTGAGGGAGCTGGAAAGCTGCAGAATGGTGCAGGGGATTCCAGGCTAGGCCATTCCTGGCTGGGTCTATAAGCAGAAGGAGTGCTTTTTGTAAACGGAATTTCTATGGTTCTTCAATGGGGCTAGGATGTAAACGTGTTTCTGCTTCAAAGGAAAGCAGCTAGGAGAAAGTTTCTTTTGCCAGTGTGTGAGGGAGCTGGAAAGCTGCAGAATGGTGCAGGGGATTCCAGGCTAGGCCATTCCTGGCTGGGTCTATAAGCAGAAGGAGTGCTTTTTGTAAAACAAATTTCTATGGTTCTTCAATGGGGCTAGGATGTAAACGTGTTTCTGCTTCAAAGGAAAGCAGCTAGGAGAAAGTTTCTTTTGCCAGTGTGTGAGGGAGCTGGAAAGCTGCAGAATGGTGCAGGGGATTCCAGGCTAGGCCATTCCTGGCTGGGTCTATAAGCAGAAGGAGTGCTTTTTCTAACCGGCATTTCTATGGTTCTTCAATGGGGCTAGGATGTAAACGTGTTTCTGCTTCAAAGGAAAGCAGCTAGGAGAAAGTTTCTTTTGCCAGTGTGTGAGGGAGCTGGAAAGCTGCAGAATGGTGCAGGGGATTCCAGGCTAGGCCATTCCTGGCTGGGTCTATAAGCAGAAGGAGTGCTTTTTGTAAACGACATTTCTATGGTTCTTCAATGGGGCTAGGATGTAAACGTGTTTCTGCTTCAAAGGAAAGCAGCTAGGAGAAAGTTTCTTTTGCCAGTGTGTGAGGGAGCTGGAAAGCTGCAGAATGGTGCAGGGGATTCCAGGCTAGGCCATTCCTGGCTGGGTCTATAAGCAGAAGGAGTGCTTTTTGTAAACGGAATTTCTATGGTTCTTCAATGGGGCTAGGATGTAAAGGTGTTTCTGCTTCAAAGGAAAGCAGCTAGGAGAAAGTTTCTTTTGCCAGTGTGTGAGGGAGCTGGAAAGCTGCAGAATGGTGCAGGGGATTCCAGGCTAGGCCATTCCTGGCTGGGTCTATAAGCAGAAGGAGTGCTTTTTGTAAACCGAATTTCTATGGTTCTTCAATGGGGCTAGGATGTAAACGTGTTTCTGCTTCAAAGGAAAGCAGCTAGGAGAAAGTTTCTTTTGCCAGTGTGTGAGGGAGCTGGAAAGCTGCAGAATGGTGCAGGGGATTCCAGGCTAGGCCATTCCTGGCTGGGTCTATAAGCAGAAGGAGTGCTTTTTCTAAACGGCATTTCTATGGTTCTTCAATGGGGCTAGGATGTAAACGTGTTTCTGCTTCAAAGGAAAGCAGCTAGGAGAAAGTTTCTTTTGCCAGTGTGTGAGGGAGCTGGAAAGCTGCAGAATGGTGCAGGGGATTCCAGGCTAGGCCATTCCTGGCTGGGTCTATAAGCAGAAGGAGTGCTTTTTCTAAACGGCATTTCTATGGTTCTTCAATGGGGCTAGGATGTAAACGTGTTTCTGCTTCAAAGGAAAGCAGCTAGGAGAAAGTTTCTTTTGCCAGTGTGTGAGGGAGCTGGAAAGCTGCAGAATGGTGCAGGGGATTCCAGGCTAGGCCATTCCTGGCTGGGTCTATAAGCAGAAGGAGTGCTTTTTGTAAAGCGAATTTCTATGGTTCTTCAATGGGGCTAGGATGTAAACGTGTTTCTGCTTCAAAGGAAAGCAGCTAGGAGAAAGTTTCTTTTGCCAGTGTGTGAGGGAGCTGGAAAGCTGCAGAATGGTGCAGGGGATTCCAGGCTAGGCCATTCCTGGCTGGGTCTATAAGCAGAAGGAGTGCTTTTTGTAAACCGAATTTCTATGGTTCTTCAATGGGGCTAGGATGTAAACGTGTTTCTGCTTCAAAGGAAAGCAGCTAGGAGAAAGTTTCTTTTGCCAGTGTGTGAGGGAGCTGGAAAGCTGCAGAATGGTGCAGGGGATTCCAGGCTAGGCCATTCCTGGCTGGGTCTATAAGCAGAAGGAGTGCTTTTTGTAAACGAATTTCTATGGTTCTTCAATGGGGCTAGGATGTAAACGTGTTTCTGCTTCAAAGGAAAGCAGCTAGGAGAAAGTTTCTTTTGCCAGTGTGTGAGGGAGCTGGAAAGCTGCAGAATGGTGCAGGGGGATTCCAGGCTAGGCCATTCCTGGCTGGTCTATAAGCAGAAGGAGTGCTTTTTGTAAAGCGAAATTTGTATTGTTCTTCAAATGGGGCTAGGATGTAAACGTGTTTCTGCTTCAAAGGAAAGCAGCTAGGAGAAAGTTTTCTTTTGCCAGTGTGTGATGCAACTGGAAAGCTGCAGAATGGGTGTAGGGGATTCCCGCTAGGTCATTCCTGATTGGTCTATAAGCAGAAGGAGTGCTTTTTCTAAACGCATTTCTATGGTTCTTCAATGGGGCTAGGATGGTAAACGTGTTTCTGCTTCAAAGGAAAGCAGCCTAGGAGAAAGTTTCTTTTGCCAGTGTGTGAGGGAGCTGGGAAAGCTGCAGAATGGTGTAGGGGATTCCAGGCTAGGTCATTCCTGACAGGGTACCTATAAGCAGAAGGAGTGCTTTTCCTAAACGGCCATTTCTATGGTTCTTCAAAGGGGCTAGGATGTAAATGTGTTTCTGCTTCAAAGGAAAGCAGCTAGGAGAAAGTTTCTTTTGCCAGTATGTGAGGGAGCTGGAAAGCTACAGAATGGTGCAGGGGATTCCAGGCTAGGCCATTCCTGGCTGGGTCTACACGCAGAATGAGTGCTTTTTGAATATCGAATTTCTATGGTTCTTCAATGGGGCTAGGATGTAAACGTGTTTCTGCTTCAAAGGAAAGCAGCTAGGAGAAAGTTTCTTTTGCCAGTGTGTGACGCAGCTGGAACGCTGCAGAATGGTGTAGGGGATTCCAGGCTAGGTCATTCCTGACTGGGTCTATAAGCAGAAGGGATGCTTTTTCTAAATGGCATTTCTATGGTTCTTCAATGGGGCTAGGATGTAAACGTGTTTCTGCTTCAAAGGAAAGCAGCTAGGAGAAAGTTTCTTTTGCCAGTGTGTGAGGGACCTCGAAAGCTACAGAATGGTGCAGGGGATTCCAGGCTAGGCCATTCCTGGCTGGGTCTATAAGCAGAATGAGTGCTTTTTGTAAACCGAATTTCTATGGTTCTTCAATGGGGCTAGGATGTAAACGTGTTTCTGCTTCAAAGGAAAGCAGCTAGGAGAAAGTTTCTTTTGCCAGTGTGTGACGCAGCTGGAAAGCTGCAGAATGGTGCAGAGGATTCCAGGGTAGGCCATTCCTGGCTGGGTCTATAAGCAGAATGAGTGCTTTTTGTATACCGAATTTCTATGGTTCTTCAATGGGGCTAGGATGTAAACGTGTTTCTGCTTCAAAGGAAAGCAGCTAGGAGAAAGTTTCTTTTGCCAGTGTGTGAGGGAGCTGGAAAGCTACAGAATGCTGCAGGGGATTCCAGGCTAGGCCATTCCTGACTGGGTCTATAAGCAGAATGAGTGCTTTTTCTAAACGGCATTTCTATGGTGCTTCAATGGGGCTAGGATGTAAATGTGTTTCTGCTTCAAAGGAAAGCAGCTAGGAGCAAGTTTCTTTTGCCAGTGTGTGAGGGAACTGGAAAGCTACAGAATGATGGAAGGGATTCCAGGCTAGGCCGTTCCTGGCTGGGTCTATAAGCAGAAGGATTGCTTTTTCTAAACGGCATTTCTATGTTTCTTCAATAGGGCTAGGATGTAAACGTGTTTCTG
Organism: Pogoniulus pusillus; assembly: GCF_015220805.1. Classification (NCBI taxonomy): domain Eukaryota; kingdom Metazoa; phylum Chordata; class Aves; order Piciformes; family Lybiidae; genus Pogoniulus; species Pogoniulus pusillus. The sequence goes on along the minus strand of NW_026974543.1, from coordinate 104,522 downwards.
CTTCAAAGGAAAGCAGCTAGGAGAAAGTTTCTTTTCCAGTGTGTGAGGGAGCTGGAAAGCTGCAGAATGGTGCAGGGGATTCCAGGCTAGGCCATTCCTGACTGGGTCTATAAGCAGAAGGAGTGCTTTTTCTAAAGGGCATTTCTATGGTTCTTCAATGGGGCTAGGATGTAAACGTGTTTCTGCTTCAAAGGAAAGCAGCTAGGAGAAAGTTTCTTTTGCCAGTGCGTGAGGGAGCTGGAAAGCTACAGAATGGTGCAGGGGATTCCAGGCTAGGCCATTCCTGGCTGGGTCTACACGCAGAAGGAGTGCTTTTTCTAAAGGGCATTTTTATGGTTCTTCAATGGGGCTAGGATGTAAACGTGTTTCTGCTTCAAAGGAAAGCAGCTAGGAGAAAGTTTCTTTTGCCAGTGTGTGAGGGAGCTGGAAAGCTGCAGAATGGTGCAGGGGATTCCAGGCTAGGTCATTCCTGACTGGGTCTATAAGCAGAATGAGTGCTTTTTGTGAAGCGAATTTCTATAGTTCTTCAATAGGTATAGGATGTAAAGGTGTTTCTGCTTCAAAGGAAAGCAGTAGGAGAAAGTTTCTTTTGCCAGTGTGTGAGGGAGCTGGAAAGCTGCAGAAGGGTGCAGGGGATTCCAGGCTAGGCCATTCCTGGCTGGGTCTACACACAGAAGGAGTGCTTTTTGTAAACCGAATTTCTATGGTTCTTCAATGGGGCTAGGATGTAAACGTGTTTTTGCTTCAAAGGAAAGCAGCTAGGAGAAAGTTTCTTTTGCCAGTGTGTGACGCAGCTGGAAAGCTACAGAATGGTGCCAGGGATTCCAGGCTAGGCCATTCCTGGCTGGGTCTACACGCAGAAGGAGTGCTTTTTCTAAAGGGCATTTCTATGGTTCTCCAATGGGGCTAGGATGTAAACGTGTTTCTGCTTCAAAGGAAAGCAGCTAGGAGAAAGTTTCTTTTGGCAGTGTGTGTCGCAGCTGGAAAGCTGCAGAATGGTGTAGGGGATTCCAGGTTAGGTCATTCCTGACTGGGTCTATAAGCAGAAGGAGTGCTTTTTGCAAAGCAAATTTCTATGTTTCTTCAATAGGGATAGGATGTAAACGTGTTTCTGCTTCAAAGGAAAGCAGCTAGGAGAAAGATTCTTTTGCCAGTGTGTGAGGGAGCTGGAAAGCTGCAGAATGGTGCAGAGGATTCCAGGCTAGGCCATTCCTGGCTGGGTCTACACGCAGAAGGAGTGCTTTTTGTAAATCGAATATCTATGGTTCTTCAATGGGGCTAGGAAGTAAACGTTTTTCTGCTTCAAAGGAAAGCAGCTAGGAGAGAGTTTCTTTTGCCAGTGTGTGACACAGCTGGAAAGCTGCAGAATGGTGCAGGGGATTCCAGGCTAGGCCATTCCTGGCTGGGTCTATAAGCAGAAGGAGTGCTTTTTCTAGACGGCATTTCAATGGTTCTTCAATGGGGCTAGGATGTAAACGTGTTTCTGCTTCAAAGGAAAGCAGCTAGGAGACAGTTTCTTTTGCCAGTGTGTTATGCAGGTGGAAAGCTGCAGAATGGTGCAGGGGATTCCAGGCTAGGGCATTCCTGGCTGGGTCTCTAAGCAGAAGGAGTGCTTTTTCTAAACGGCATTTCTATGGTTCTTCAATGGGGCTAGGATGTAAACGTGTTTCTGCTTCAAAGGAAAGCAGCTAGGAGAAACTTTCTTTTGCCAGTGTGTGAGGGGGCTGGAAAGCTACAGAATGGTGCAGGGGATTCCAGGCTAGGCCATTCCTGGCTGGGTCTATAAGCAGAATTAGTGCTTTTTGTATACCGAATTTCTATGGTTCTTCAATGGGGCTAGGATGTAAACGTGTTTCTGCTTCAAAGGAAAGCAGCTAGGAGAAAGTTTCTTTTGCCAGTGTGTGACGCAGCTGTAAAGCTGCAGAATGGTGTAGGGGATTCCATGCTAGGCCATTGCTGGCTGGGTCTACACGCAGAAGGACTGCTTTTTCTAAAGGGCATTTCTATGGTTCTTCAATGGGGCTAGGATGTAAACGTGTTTCTGCTTGAAAGGAAAGCAGCTAGGAGAAAGTTTCTTTTGCCAGTGTGTTACGCAGCTGGAAAGCTGCAGAATGGTGCCGGGGATTCCAGGCTAGGCCATTCCTGGCTGGGTCTACACGCAGAAGGAGTGCTTTTTGTAAAGCGAATTTCTATGGTTCTTCAATAGGGATAGGATGTAAACGTGTTTCTGCTTCAAAGGAAAGCAGCTAGGAGAAAGTTTCTTTTGCCAGTGTGTGACACAGCTGGCAAGCTGCAGAACGGTGCAGGGGATTCCAGGCTAGGCCATTCCTGGCTGGGTCTACATGCAGAAGGAGTGCTTTTTCTAAACGGCATTTCTACGGTTCTTCAATGGGGCTAGGATGTAAACGTGTTTCTGCTTCAAAGGAAAGCAGCTAGGAGAAACTTTCTTGTGCCAGTGTGTGAGGGAGCTGGAAAGCTACAGAATGGTGCAGGGGATTCCAGGCTAGGCCATTCCTGGCTGGGTCTATAAGCAGAATTAGTGCTTTTTGTATACCGAATTTCTATGGTTCTTCAATGGGGCTAGGATGTAAACGTGTTTCTGCTTCAAAGGAAAGCAGCTAGGAGAAAGTTTCTTTTGCCAGTGTGTGAGGGAGCTGGAAAGCTACAGAATGCTGCAGGGGATTCCAGGCTAGGCCATTCCTGGCTGGGTCTACACGCAGAAGGAGTGCTTTTTCTAAAGGGCATTTCTATGGTTCTTCAATGGGGCTAGGATGTAAACGTGTTTCTGCTTCAAAGGAAAGCAGCTAGGAGAAAGTTTCTTTTGTCAGTGTGTGACGCAGCTGGAAAGCTGCAGAATGGTGTAGGGGATTCCAGGCTAGGTCATTCCTGACTGGGTCTATAAGCAGAATGAGTGCTTTTTGTGAAGCGAATTTCTATGGTTCTTCAATAGGTATAGGATGTAAAGGTGTTTCTGCTTCAAAGGAAAGCAGTAGGAGAAAGTTTCTTTTGCCAGTGTGTGAGGGAGCTGGAAAGCTGCAGAATGGTGCAGGGGATTCCAGGCTAGGCCATTCCTGGCTGGGTCCCTACGCAGAAGGAGTGCTTTTTCTAAAGGGCATTTCTATGGTTCTTCAATGGGGCTAGGATGTAAATGTGTTTCTGCTTCAAAGGAAAGCAGCTAGTAGAAAGTTTCTTTTGCCAGGGTGTTATGCAGCTGGAAAGCTGCAGAATGGTGTAGGGGATTGTCATGGAGAGTAGCAAAGGCTCCCTAAGCTTTTGCTATATTGTGTAGTTTTTAGTACCTCACATTCAAGCCAGAAGCATCGAAAAACCAAAACAATCTTTCAGTCCCATGGGAAGATTTCTCCCTAGGGTAAGTGAAAGGTAAACACTGGCCATGTTTCCTTTTCACTTGGCCTTGCTTTCCAGACAACAGGGTATTGTTTTGGTTAAGTAGAAACGACTATCTTAGGCCTGCCCAGCACCTGCAGGTGGGCTGGCCTGAGGAGTGGTCTTTATATTGTTTAGGTAATGTTATCCAATTGTGTAAGTTGATTACTGTTTTTTACCAATGTATGTGAACAACGTAAAAGTGGTCTGAATTGTGGGCTAGTCCTATTTTGGAACATTATAAAAATGGTGGACAGGCCAGGATCGGGGCCCTTGCGCTCTTGCGCCCTTGCCCTAGCCTTCTGGGTTTTTCCAGCCTTTCTGGTTTTTTCCCGGACTTCTAACAACAACAAACTGTTTGCCGATCGCCGATCTAGCCTCGCCTCGGGCGGACCCCGAGTCGCAGAGGCTAAAGCCTGCATGCCTGGACCCTCATCGGGAGAAAGGGACTCCCTACCAAGCTACAGACTGTGAGTAGCTGACGAACTATTAACTCGAACCAGAGACTCAAAAGAACTCTCTTTAAACATCGTAGACTCTTTAATTTGCCATTTTCGGAAATGTTACTTTGATCTCAATCAAAAGAATTCACAGTGGTGGTGTAGTTTCGGAAAGAGGGAATTCGCATTCTTTGCAATAAATCACTGAAAAAATAGTCAACGCCTCGCGTATTTCCCCCATAAATTCTGCCGCGAAACTGCGTTCCACGGCAGAATTGGTGTCAGGAGTGGGATAGAGAAACTGAAGTAACAGCCGAGTTTAAAAAATGGCTCAGTTCGGAAGGAGTTCTCCCGCAGCAGGAGATGCCAGACTGCCAGATATCGCAGACGCCCTGTATGCCAGATTTGCTTCCGCTTTAGAATCGGCAAGTCTAAGGAAAGCTGTGACAGCATCGGCAAGTGAGCCTTTAGAGCAGATAAATGCTAGGTCAGCTGATATAATCGTGTCTCTCTACGAAGCTTTTAAAGATGTCGAGGGAGTTGACAAAGAAAGTTTTTTAAAGCTGAGTGTTGGCGTGTTCAGGTCTCAAGTTGATATAGAGGCTTGTAAACATGAGATTGATGTTTGGAAGTCAGAGGTCAAAAAGCTGAATGCGGAGAATGCCCGGCAAGAATTGCATTTGGAGAAGGCGCGGCAGGAAATCAAGTCGCTGCAGAGTGAGAGAGAGGCGATGTTGAAAGACGCTGTCAGGCAAAACTTGGGTTTTTGCACAGAGCCCGCTGTGACTGAAGAAAGGATGAGAAATATGGAGGAAAAGTTAGACAGGTTACTAAGACGAAAGTCGCGATCCGGGAGCAGTTCAAGTACTCCGCGAACGCAGTCAACCGTTAGTTCCCGCGCGGACACACCGCAGCCGCGGTCGCGTATCGGGTCTCGGACAGAAACTCCTCAGCCCTTGACCCGAACTCGGGAGTCAACCGGTTACTTGGGCTTGCCAACTTTTACCCCGATACATCCTGAGAAGTCACCGCAGCCCGTGGTTCGCCGGAAAGAGCCGGGGGCTCATTGGGGTTCGGTAACTACCCCCTCTCAGACCCAGGAGTCGCAACTCTTGCGCTCTCCGCCCAAGGTCTCTCGTGCCGGTACGCCTTCCCGCGAGCCCGACTTCTTTAAAATGTCGCCGGCAAGGCATCTTCCTTTGCCACTGAACCCTCAACCAGCGGCAGAGCTGCCCCTGTTGCCGCACAAGCCATGCGGCTCGACACCGTGCCCTCGGGAGGTGCCCAGACAGCCTACCTTGCCGCCGGTCCAACCGCAGCAGCCGGCTCAAGTCCCGGTGATTCCGCCGGCGAAGCCTCTGACGCCGACACCGATGCCGGCGCCCCAGCCACCGACAGCGCCGTTACTAACAGTAACGGAGCCGATAGCCCAGACACAGCCGCGATCATTGCCGTCGCAGCCACAAGTCCCACAGCAACCGATCGCAATGCCGCAGGCAGCGGCTACAGTGCCGCTTTCCCCGGCACAACCGTCTCCTCAATCTCAGTCCGTTCCAGCTTTCCAGCAGGTCCTGATGCCGTCTCAAGCTCAACCATCGGCAGCGCCGCCGCAGCCGCCATCTTCCCAGCCATCTTCACAACAACCGCCATCTTCTCAACCGCCACGCCCCGAGCAGCCAGCGCTGAGCAGCACGCTTGCGCGCCGCCACGCCGCGTCGCAGACTGCAGCTACGTCTATTGACAGCGACACGGAAGTGGAAGAGGTGCACGGCAAAATGAAGACCTACTCCGTGAATCCTCTCTTTGCGTCTGAAACTACGCAAGGACCGAAAGGAGGCAAAACAACAACCACGAAAATCAAACCGTACACAGCAACACAGATAGATGATTTTAGGGAAACTTATTCCCGCATGCCTAATGAATCTATAATTGAGTATGTGTATCGCGTGGTGCAAAGGGGGGCGGAAAGGATTATCTTGTCTCGTGAAGAGGTGGGGAGAACTAATTGGGGACCTGAGGTATTTCTTGGGGATGGTCCTGAGGGAGACCTTGCATTGAGTGCTAGGATATTTCACTGGGCTAGTGCTTATGAGGCTTTGGATAGGGGTGATCCTACAGAGTTTTGGATCAGATCCCCTGTCGAGTTAAATGAAGCATTTACTGTGGTTGCTTGTATCCAAGCTGTGAATCATAAGGGGTTATATGCACATGCAATGGATGCCCCAGTAGAGCCACAGAGGCTTGGACCCCTGATAAGGGGTATGCCTGGCTTCATAAAGGCTGAAGGTATTAGGATAAGGAGACAAATCGAGGATGCAATACAACAGAATGAAGGGCAAAGTTCACAAAGTGTAGTACATCATCCTACGTGGAGGGAAGTGCTTACAGAGCTAGCCACTCTAGGGAGACAAATGGGTTATCATGATCCTTTATCTGTGCCAGAATCTGTCTTTCAGAAGGAAAAGCAGTCTGGAAGCAGGAGCAGCTCTGCATTACGAGGAAAACACCAAGCAGTGCGACATGCCTGGACATTTAGTAACCCTAATGAGAGTCCAAGATCAAGTCCCAGGGGGAGCCCTGAGCTTAATCGTCGCTCTGAATCTGGAGTAATCTGGGTACCGAACTCTCGAGGTAGGGGTGTAATCCCACTGCAGGAGCAGAAGTATGCAGTGAAACCTCGCGATGTGTTTCGGAGGAAACAGGCAGAGCGTGATCCTGAGAAGAATGAGCTCAGTACTGTAATTAAGTCCATATCTGATATTAAAAGGATATTAGAACATCTGAAAGGAAATGGTGACGGAAAGGTGAAGCAGAACCGTAGGAAAGGCTCTGCAAATACATCTCCTACCAAGTCAGGTTCTCCTGATCGGGAAGGAGATAAGAACAAATCAAAAAACTAGGTGTGGCGATGAATGATTCAGGCCACACTCATCGCTCTGTTTCTGAATGTCGATGGTCTGAAAACCCTGAACCCTATGTCATGATTCCTACTGGACCAACTAGAGCTGCTGTCAAATACCTAATAGATACAGGTGCACAAATTACAGTGCTAAATGCACAACTAGCAAAGCATCTGAAAATCTTGCCATCCCAGAGAAAGGTAAACATAACAGGTGTTACAGGACAACCTGAAACATGCTATTTAGCCAAAGCACAGCTGTGGCTACCTGGGGAGAAAAGAAGTACCCTGGTAGAGTTAGCATTGGGTTCGTGCAAGCATAATATCCTTGGATTTGATGTTCTAGCAGGTAGAAGATGGCATCTTCCTGACGGAACATTGTGGAGCTTTGGTGCTTATGAAGTGAGGAATAAGAGGCAAAGGTTAGTCCGTACTTGCGTTCGCTTATTGCAAACAGCTCCTCCATTGCCAAAGTCACACATTACTTGTGTTGCACAGTATCCATTGCCAGCTGCAGCTAAGCAAGGTATCACTGAGGTGATAGCTGATCTTGAAAAGAGACAGATTATCACTAGAACTCATTCTCCTTACAATTCACCTGTTTGGCCAGTCCGAAAACAGAATGGCCGATGGAGATTGACGGTAGATTTCCGGAAGCTAAATAGTAATACTCCTCCTCTTACTGCAGCAGTTCCTAGTCTTTCATCCACAGTGACAGCAATCCAAGCGGCTTCTCACACCTGGATGGTGACTCTAGACGTGAAGGACATGTTCTTCATGGTGCCATTGAGAGAAGAGGACAAACCGCAGTTTGCTTTTACCTGGCAAGGTATTCAGTACACATTCAACCGTCTTCCACAAGGGTACAAACACAGCGCAACCATTGCACACAATGCACTTGCAGCTTTGCTTGACACTGTTCAACTTCCTAAGGATGTTAAGATGTACCATTACATTGATGATATCTTGGTGGGAGGGAATGACAAGGAGCAAGTTGGTACAGTGGCTGAGAATATCCGAGAACTGTTGACTAACCAGGGTTTGACCATTCCAAAGGAAAAGTGTCAAGGTCCAAGTCTAGAGGTAAAATTCCTGGGATCATGGTGGATAGCAGGTGCAGTGTCTGTGCCAGACGACACTCTTCAGAGCATTGAAAAGGGCCAAATACCCCAAAATAGAAAAGAGTTACAACAGTTGTTGGGTACTCTGGGTTACTGGAGGAAACATATCCCAGGTTTCTCTGTAATTGCCCGTCCTCTGTATGATTTGCTTAAGAAGAACAAGCATTGGGATTGGACTCCAGAACATTCTGATAGCCTGAGGTTTCTCAAGGATGAACTAAAGGCATATCAGAAGTTGGGGCCCTTACACCCAAAAGATGCCCTGAGGGCTGAATGGGGTTTTTCCGCGAATGCCTCATACTGTGGAATTTTCCAGAGAGGACCCAATGGTCCCAGTAGAGCTCTCTTGTTTTCCTCAACAGCATTCAAAGAGGCCGAAATTCGGTACTCGGATTGGGAAAAGGGACTTCTTTCCCTAACTCGAGCTGTTAAGGAAGCAGAAAAGCTTCGTACTACACAGGATGTTGTAGTGCAAGGCCCATTTCCTCTGCTAAAAGCGATCCTTAAAGGATCTCCTCCACCAGAAGGAATTGCCCAAAAGGCTACTGTTAGAAAGTGGTATGCCTACTTAGAGGGAATTTCACAGCTGATGCCGCTGAAGGAGGGACCTACAAAGGTATCCAAACTACAACAACCCATAAATCCTGATAAAGCTCTGCTTAGTCAGCCATATAAGCCTTCTCCTATTCAGGTAGCCCCTGAGATGACTGCAGACTCCGACAAATCGGGAGTGTGGTTCACAGATGCATCCTCTCGGAGGGTGGGGGCGAAGTGGCACTACAAAGCCGCTGCCTTGGAGATTGCTACCAGGCCGGACCATCACTGAAGAAGGTGATGGCAGTGCACAGGTAGGGGAGTTGCGTGCTCTCATGCTAGCAGCTGAGAAAGGAGCAACAACTATTTACACTGATTCTTATTCCACGTTCAAAGGCGCCACTGAGTGGATTTGCCAGTGGGAAGCGAATCAGTGGAAGGTATCAGGTGCGGAAGTCTGGATAGTCGAAGACTGGAAAAGGCTATTAGAGATTGGCCGATCCAGACCCCTCAAGGTTGGTTGGGTAGAAGGGCATTCCAAAAAGCAAACACCAGCTACCACCTGGAATAATCAAGCTGATTTCCTGGCAAAGATCAACATAGTGGATGAGGACAAAGGAGAATGGTGGAGATTAGCTGAGTGGCTTCATATTAAAAGAGGTCATTCAGGAAAAGCAGACCTTTACTTCGAGTGTAGGTCTAGAGGATGGCCAGTTTCTATGAGTACCTGTAAGGAACTCATTTCATCTTGTCCACAGTGCAGAATCAGGCTTAAAGCAAATCATCCCAATCTAGCTCCAGCACAGCATATCAGAGAGGACAAAAGGTTATGGAGCACATGGCAAGTTGACTATGTGGGTCCTTTAAAGCCCTCACACGGGAAGAAATACATACTGGTGGGGGTGGAGGTGGTTTCAGGATTAGTCATGGCTACAGCAACTAATGCTGCCACAGGAGCTCAAACTATTGAGGTCTTGAAGCAGTGGTTTAGTGTCTTACCAATGCCAGAGTACATCCAAAGTGATAATGGATCTCACTTTACAGCATCTTCTGTACAAGACTGGGCTAAGGGTGAGGGGATTACGTGGGTGTTCCATACCCCCTATTATCCTCAAGCTAATGGTATTGTAGAGAGAACAAATGCTCTGGTTAAGAAACATGCCATGGTATCCAAAGGTAACTGGGATAAACGCTTGCCATACGCAGTTTTCATTGTGAACAACAGATGGGGTAATTATGGTAGTCCTAAAATAAGGGCATTTTGTCCTGACAATCCAGTGGAGAATGTTAGTCATCCACCAGATAAATCTCAGCACTCTCAACAGTCATTACACAAATTACAGGTGGGACAACCAGTAATGGTAAACTTGCCTTCAATTGGAGTTGTGCCTATGACCCTGACAAAACCAAATGGGTTGTATGCTTGGGAAGCTACTGATGTAAGTGGGAAGACTCATCGTATCAGTGCACGATGGATTCTCCCAGACTTCTGAACTGCTTTTGCATATACCAGGTTTCCTGCTTTGTAAATATTCAAAAAAGCTTTGTTTATTCAGGGGGGTGGGCATAAGTATTAAGTTAGTTTAAATAAGAGTTATGCTTATGTATTAGTTATGTTAAGAATTAAATATAAGTTGTATTTCATTTTTGCTTTTTCGATTCTTGGCTTAATGTGAGCCAGGGGGTGGATTATGTCATGGAGAGTAGCAAAGGCTCCCTAAGCTTTTGCTATATTGTGTAGTTTTTAGTACCTCACATTCAAGCCAGAAGCATCGAAAAACCAAAACAATCTTTCAGTCCCATGGGAAGATTTCTCCCTAGGGTAAGTGAAAGGTAAACACTGGCCATGTTTCCTTTTCACTTGGCCTTGCTTTCCAGACAACAGGGTATTGTTTTGGTTAAGTAGAAACGACTATCTTAGGCCTGCCCAGCACCTGCAGGTGGGCTGGCCTGAGGAGTGGTCTTTATATTGTTTAGGTAATGTTATCCAATTGTGTAAGTTGATTACTGTTTTTTACCAATGTATGTGAACAACGTAAAAGTGGTCTGAATTGTGGGCTAGTCCTATTTTGGAACATTATAAAAATGGTGGACAGGCCAGGATCGGGGCCCTTGCGCTCTTGCGCCCTTGCCCTAGCCTTCTGGGTTTTTCCAGCCTTTCTGGTTTTTTCCTGGACTTCTAACAACAACAAACTGTTTGCCGATCGCTGATCTAGCCTCGCCTCGGGCGGACCCCGAGTCGCAGAGGCTAAAGCCTGCATGCCTGGACCCTCATCGGGAGAAAGGGACTCCCTACCAAGCTACAGACTGTGAGTAGCTGACGAACTATTAACTCGAACCAGAGACTCAAAAGAACTCTCTTTAAACATCGTAGACTCTTTAATTTGCCATTTTCGGAAATGTTACTTTGATCTCAATCAAAAGAATTCACAGTGGTGGTGTAGTTTCGGAAAGAGGGAATTCGCATTCTTTGCAATAAATCACTGAAAAAATAGTCAACGCCTCGCGTATTTCCCCCATAAATTCTGCCGCGAAACTGCGTTCCACGACAGGGATTCCAGGCTAGGTCATTCCTGACTGGGTCTATAAGCAGAAGGAGTGCTTTTTGTAAAGCGAATTTCTATGGTTCTTCAGTGGGGCTAGGATGTAAACGTGTTTCTGCTTCAAAGGAAAGCAGCTAGGAGAAAGTTTCTTTTGCCAGTGTGTGACGCAACTGGAAAGCTGCAGAATGGTGTAGGGGATTCCAGGCTAGGTCATTCCTGATTGGGTCTATAAGCAGAATGAGTACTTTTTCTATAGCGAATTTCTATGGTTCTTCAGTGGGGCTAGGATGTAAACGTGTTTCTGCTTCAAAGGAAAGCAGCTAGGAGAAAGTTTCTTTTGCCAGTGTGTGACGCAGCTGGAAAGCTGCAGAATGGTGTAGGGGATTCCAGGCTAGGTCATTCCTGACTGGGTCTATAAGCAGAAGGAGTGCTTTTTCTAAACGGCATTTCTATGGTTCTTCAATGGGGCTAGGATGTAAACATGTTTCTGCTTCAAAGGAAAGCAGCTAGGAGAAAGTTTCTTTTGCCAGTGTGTGAGGGAGCTGGAAAGCTACAGAATGGTGCAGGGGATTCCAGGCTAGGCCATTCCTGGCTGGGTCTATAAGCAGAAGGAGTGCTTTTTGTAAAGCGAATTTGTATGGTTCTTCAAAGGGGCTAGGATGTAAACGTGTTTCTGCTTCAAAGGAAAGCAGCTAGGAGAAAGTTTCTTTTGCCAGTGTGTGATGCAACTGGAAAGCTGCAGAATGGTGTAGGGGATTCCAGGCTAGGTCATTCCTGACTGGGTCTATAAGCAGAAGGAGTGCTTTTTCTAAACGGCATTTCTATGGTTCTTCAAAGGGGCTAGGATGGAAACGTGTTTCTGCTTCAAAGGAAAGCAGCTAGGAGAAAGTTTCTTTTGCCAGTGTGTGAGGGAGCTGGAAAGCTGCAGAATGGTGCAGGGGATTCCAGGCTAGGCCATTCCTGGCTGGGTCTATAAGCAGAATGAGTGCTTTTTGTAAAACGAATTTCTATGGTTCTTCAATGGGGCTAGGATGTAAACGTGTTTCTGCTTCAAAGGAAAGCAGCTAGGAGAAAGTTTCTTTTGCCAGTGTGTGAGGGAGCTGGAAAGCTACAGAATGGTGCAGGGGATTCCAGGCTAGGCCATTCCTGGCTGGGTCTATAAGCAGAATGAGTGCTTTTTGATAAAGGCATTTCTATGGTTCTTCAATGGGGCTAGGATGTAAACGTGTTTCTGCTTCAAAGGAAAGCAGCTAGGAGAAAGTTTCTTTTGCCAGTGTGTGACGCAGCTGGAAAGCTGCAGAATGGTGTAGGGGATTCCAGGCTAGGTCATTCCTGACTGGGTCTATAAGCAGAAGGAGTGCTTTTTGTAAAGCGAATTTCTATGGTTCTTCAATAGGGATAGGATGTAAACGTGTTTCTGCTTCAAAGGAAAGCAGCTAGGAGAAAGTTTCTTTTGCCAGTGTGTGACGCAGCTGGAAAGCTGCAGAATGGTGTAGGGGATTCCAGGCTAGGTCATTCCTGACTGGGTCTATAAGCAGAAGGAGTGCTTTTTCTAAACGGCATTTCTATGGTTCTTCAATGGGGCTAGGATGTAAACGTGTTTCTGCTTCAAAGGAAAGCAGCTAGGAGAAAGTTTCTTTTGCCAGTGTGTGAGGGAGCTGGAAAGCTGCAGAATGGTGCAGGGGATTCCAGGCTAGGCCATTCCTGGCTGGGTCTACATGTAGAATGAGTGCTTTTTGTATATCGAATTTCTATGGTTCTTCAATGGGGCTAGGATGTAAACGTGTTTCTGCTTCAAAGGAAAGCAGCTAGGAGAAAGTTTCTTTTGCCAGTGTGTGACGCAACTGGAAAGCTGCAGAATGGTGTAGCGGATTCCAGGCTAGGTCATTCCTGATTGGGTCTATAAGCAGAAGGAGTACTTTTTGTATAGCGAATTTCTATGGTTCTTCAGTGGGGCTAGGATGTAAACGTGTTTCTGCTTCAAAGGAAAGCAGCTAGGAGAAAGTTTCTTTTGCCAGTGTGTGACGCAGCTGGAAAGCTGCAGAATGGTGTAGGGGATTCCAGGCTAGGCCATTCCTGGCTGGGTCTATAAGCAGAAGGAGTGCTTTTTGTAAACGGCATTTCTATGGTTCTTCAATGGGGCTAGGATGTAAACGTGTTTCTGCTTCAAAGGAAAGCAGCTAGGAGAAAGTTTCTTTTGCCAGTGTGTGACGCAGCTGGAAAGCTGCAGAATGGTGTAGGGGATTCCAGGCTAGGTCATTCCTGACTGGGTCTATAAGCAGAAGGAGTGCTTTTTGATAAAGCGAATTTCTATGGTTCTTCAGTGGGGCTAGGATGTAAACGTGTTTCTGCTTCAAAGGAAAGCAGCTAGGAGAAAGTTTCTTTTGCCAGTGTGTGACGGGAGCTGGAAAGCTGCAGAATGGTGCAGGGGATTCCAGGCTAGGCCATTCCTGGCTGGGTCTATAAGCAGAAGGAGTGCTTTTTGTAAAGCGAATTTCTATGGTTCTTCAATGGGGCTAGGATGTAAACGTGTTTCTGCTTCAAAGGAAAGCAGCTAGGAGAAAGTTTCTTTTGCCAGTGTGTGAGGGAGCTGGAAAGCTACAGAATGGTGCAGGGGATTCCAGGCTAGGCCATTCCTGGCTGGGTATATAATCAGAATGAGTGCTTTTTGTAAACCGAATTTCTATGGTTCTTCAATGGGGCTAGGATGTAAACGTGTTTCTGCTTCAAAGGAAAGCAGCTAGGAGAAAGTTTCTTTTGCCAGTGTGTGACGCAGCTGGAAAGCTACAGAATGGTGTAGGGGATTCCAGGCTAGGTCATTCCTGATTGGGTCTATAAGCAGAATGAGTACTTTTTGTATAGCGAATTTCTATGGTTCTTCAGTGGGGCTAGGATGTAAACGTGTTTCTGCTTCAAAGGAAAGCAGCTAGGAGAAAGTTTCTTTTGCCAGTGTGTGACGCAGCTGGAAAGCTGCAGAATGGTGTAGGGGATTCCAGGCTAGGTCATTCCTGACTGGGTCTATAAGCAGAAGGAGTGCTTTTTGCAAAGCGAATTTCTATGGTTCTTCAATAGGGCTAGGATGTAAACGTGTTTCTGCTTCAAAGGAAAGCAGCTAGGAGAAAGTTTCTTTTGCCAGTGTGTGAGTGAGCTGGAAAGCTGCAGAATGGTGTAGGGGATTCCAGGCTAGGTCATTCCTGACTGGGTCTATAAGCAGAAGGAGTGCTTTTTCTAAATGGCATTTCTATGGTTCTTCAATGGGGCTAGGATGTAAACGTGTTTCTGCTTCAAAGGAAAGCAGCTAGGAGAAAGTTTCTTTTGCCAGTGTGTGAGGGAGCTGGAAAGCTGCAGAATGGTGCAGGGGATTCCAGGCTAGGCCATTCCTGGCTGGGTCTATAAGCAGAATGAGTGCTTTTTGTATATCGAATTTCTATGGTTCTTCAATGGGGCTAGGATGTAAACGTGTTTCTGCTTCAAAGGAAAGCAGCTAGGAGAAAGTTTCTTTTGCCAGTGTGTGACGCAACTGGAAAGCTGCAGAATGGTGTAGCGGATTCCAGGCTAGGTCATTCCTGATTGGGTCTATAAGCAGAAGGAGTACTTTTTGTATAGCGAATTTCTATGGTTCTTCAGTGGGGCTAGGATGTAAACGTGTTTCTGCTTCAAAGGAAAGCAGCTAGGAGAAAGTTTCTTTTGCCAGTGTGTGACGGAGCTGGAAAGCTGCAGAATGGTGTAGGGGATTCCAGGCTAGGCCATTCCTGGCTGGGTCTATAAGCAGAAGGAGTGCTTTTTGTAAAGCGAATTTCTATGGTTCTTCAATGGGGCTAGGATGTAAACGTGTTTCTGCTTCAAAGGAAAGCAGCTAGGAGAAAGTTTCTTTTGCCAGTGTGTGAGGGAGCTGGAAAGCTGCAGAATGGTGCAGGGGATTCCAGGCTAGGCCATTCCTGGCTGGGTCTATAAGCAGAATGAGTGCTTTTTGTAAACCGAATTTCTATGGTTCTTCAATGGGGCTAGGATGTAAACGTGTTTCTGCTTCAAAGGAAAGCAGCTAGGAGAAAGTTTCTTTTGCCAGTGTGTGACGCAGCTGGAAAGCTACAGAATGGTGTAGGGGATTCCAGGCTAGGTCATTCCTGACTGGGTCTATAAGCAGAATGAGTACTTTTTGTATAGCGAATTTCTATGGTTCTTCAGTGGGGCTAGGATGTAAACGTGTTTCTGCTTCAAAGGAAAGCAGCTAGGAGAAAGTTTCTTTTGCCAGTGTGTGACGCAGCTGGAAAGCTGCAGAATGGTGTAGGGGATTCCAGGCTAGGTCCTTCCTGACTGGGTCTATAAGCAGAAGGAGTGCTTTTTGCAAAGCGAATTTCTATGGTTCTTCAATGGGGATAGGATGTAAACGTGTTTCTGCTTCAAAGGAAAGCAGCTAGGAGAAAGTTTCTTTTGCCAGTGTGTGAGTGAGCTGGAAAGCTGCAGAATGGTGTAGGGGATTCCAGGCTAGGCCATTCCTGACTGGGTCTATAAGCAGAAGGAGTGCTTTTTCTAAATGGCATTTCTATGGTTCTTCAATGGGGCTAGGATGTAAACGTGTTTCTGCTTCAAAGGAAAGCAGCTAGGAGAAAGTTTCTTTTGCCAGTGTGTGAGGGAGCTGGAAAGCTACAGAATGGTGGCAGGGGATTCCAGGCTAGGCCATTCCTGGCTGGGTCTATAAGCAGAAGGAGTGCTTTTTCTAAACGGCATTTCTATGGTTCTTCAATGGGGCTAGGATGTAAACGTGTTTCTGCTTCAAAGGAAAGCAGCTAGGAGAAAGTTTCTTTTGCCAGTGTGTGAGGGAGCTGGAAAGCTGCAGAATGGTGCAGGGGATTCCAGGCTAGGTCCATTCCTGACTGGGTCTATAAGCAGAAGGAGTGCTTTTTCTAAAGGCATTTCTATGGTTCTTCAATGGGGCTAGGATGTAAACGTGTTTCTGCTTCAAAGGAAAGCAGCTAGGAGAAAGTTTCTTTTGCCAGTGTGTGAGGGAGCTGGAAAGCTACAGAATGGTGCAGGGGATTCCAGGCTAGGCCATTCCTGGCTGGGTCTATAAGCAGAAGGAGTGCTTTTTCTAAAGGGCATTTCTATGGTTCTTCAATGGGGCTAGGATGTAAACGTGTTTCTGCTTCAAAGGAAAGCAGCTAGGAGAAAGTTTCTTTTGCCAGTGTGTGAGGGAGCTGGAAAGCTGCAGAATGGTGCAGGGGATTCCAGGCTAGGCCATTCCTGGCTGGGTCTATAAGCAGAAGGAGTGCTTTTTGTAAAGCGAATTTCTATGGTTCTTCAATGGGGCTAGGATGTAAACGTGTTTCTGCTTCAAAGGAAAGCAGCTAGGAGAAAGTTTCTTTTTGCCAGTGTGTGAGGGAGCTGGAAAGCTGCAGAATGGTGCAGGGGATTCCAGGCTAGGCCATTCCTGGCTGGGTCTATAAGCAGAATGAGTGCTTTTTGTAAACCGAATTTCTATGGTTCTTCAATGGGGCTAGGATGTAAACGTGTTTCTGCTTCAAAGGAAAGCAGCTAGGAGAAAGTTTCTTTTGCCAGTGTGTGACGGGAGCTGGAAAGCTACAGAATGGTGCAGGGATTCCAGGCTAGGCCATTCCTGGCTGGGTCTATAAGCAGAAGGAGTGCTTTTTGCTAAACGAATTTCTATGGTTCTTCAATGGGGCTAGGATGTAAACGTGTTTCTGCTTCAAAGGAAAGCAGCTAGGAGAAAGTTTCTTTTGCCAGTGTGTGACGGAGCTGGAAAGCTGCAGAATGGTGTAGGGGATTCCAAGTTAGGCCATTCCTGGCTGGGTATATAAGCAGAATGATTGCTTTTTCCTAAAGGCATTTCTTTACTTCTTCAATGGGGCTAGGATCCAA
The DNA here is from genome assembly GCF_015220805.1 of Pogoniulus pusillus. NCBI lineage: Eukaryota > Metazoa > Chordata > Aves > Piciformes > Lybiidae > Pogoniulus > Pogoniulus pusillus. Next base: position 87,721 of record NW_026974543.1, on the reverse strand, counting down.
ATGTGTTTCTGCTTCAAAGGAAAGCAGCTAGGAGAAAGTTTCTTTTGCCAGTGTGTGAGGGAGCTGGAAAGCTGCAGAATGGTGCAGGGGATTCCAGGCTAGGCCATTCCTGGCTGGGTCTATAAGCAGAAGGAGTGCTTTTTGTAAACCGAATTTCTATGGTTCTTCAATGGGGCTAGGATGTAAACGTGTTTCTGCTTCAAAGGAAAGCAGCTAGGAGAAAGTTTCTTTTGCCAGTGTGTGAGGGAGCTGGAAAGCTGCAGAATGGTGCAGGGGATTCCAGGCTAGGCCATTCCTGGCTGGGTCTATAAGCAGAATGAGTGCTTTTTCTAAATCGAATTTCTATGGTTCTTCAATGGGGCTAGGATGTAAACGTGTTTCTGCTTCAAAGGAAAGCAGCTAGGAGAAAGTTTCTTTTGCCAGTGTGTGACGCAGCTGGAAAGCTGCAGAATGGTGCAGGGGATTCCAGGCTAGGCCATTCCTGGCTGGGTCTATAAGCAGAAGGAGTGCTTTTTGCTAAAGCGGCATTTCTATGGTTCTTCAATGGGGCTAGGATGTAAACGTGTTTCTGCTTCAAAGGAAAGCAGCTAGGAGAAAGTTTCTTTTGCCAGTGTGTGAGCAGGCTGGAAAGCTGCAGAATGGTGCAGGGGATTCCAGGCTAGGCATTCCTGGCTGGGTCTATAAGCAGAAGGAGTGCTTTTTCTAAACGGCATTTCTATGGTTCTTCAATGGGGCTAGGATGTAAACGTGTTTCTGCTTCAAAGGAAAGCAGCTAGGAGAAAGTTTCTTTTGCCAGTGTGTGAGGAGCTGGAAAGCTGCAGAATGGTGCAGGGGATTCCAGGCTAGGCCATTCCTGGCTGGGTCTATAAGCAGAATGAGTGCTTTTTGTAAACCGGAATTTCTATGGTTCTTCAATGGGGCTAGGATGTAAACGTGTTTCTGCTTCAAAGGAAAGCAGCTAGGAGAAAGTTTCTTTTGCCAGTGTGTGACGCAGCTGGAAAGCTGCAGAATGGTGTAGGGGATTCCAGGCTAGGTCCATTCCTGGCTGGGTCTACTACGCAGAAGGAGTGCTTTTTGCTATAGCGAATTTCTATGGTTCTTCAATGGGGCTAGGATGTAAACGTGTTTCTGCTTCAAAGGAAAGCAGCTAGGAGAAAGTTTCTTTTGCCAGTGTGTGACGCAGCTGGAAAGCTGCAGAATGGTGTAGGGGATTCCAGGCTAGGTCATTCCTGACTGGGTCTATAAGCAGAAGGAGTGCTTTTTGTAAACGAATTTCTCTGGTTCTTCAATGGGGCTAGGATGTAAACGTGTTTCTGCTTCAAAGGAAAGCAGCTAGGAGAAAGTTTCTTTTGCCAGTGTGTGAGGGAGCTGGAAAGCTGCAGAATGGTGCAGGGGATTCCAGGCTAGGCCATTCCTGGCTGGGTCTATAAGCAGAATGAGTGCTTTTTGTAAACGCGAATTTCTATGGTTCTTCAATGGGGCTAGGATGTAAACGTGTTTCTGCTTCAAAGGAAAGCAGCTAGGAGAAAGTTTCTTTTGCCAGTGTGTGACGGGAGCTGGAAAGCTACAGAATGGTGCAGGGGATTCCAGGCTAGGCCATTCCTGGCTGGGTCTATAAGCAGAATGAGTGCTTTTTGTAAACCGAATTTCTATGGTTCTTCAATGGGGCTAGGATGTAAACGTGTTTCTGCTTCAAAGGAAAGCAGCTAGGAGAAAGTTTCTTTTTACCAGTGTGTGACGAAGCTGGGAAAGCTGCAGAATGGTGCAGGGGATTCCAGGCTAGGCCATTCCTGGCTGGGTCTACACGCAGAAGGAGTGCTTTTTGTAAGCGAATTTCTATGGTTCTTCAATGGGGATAGGATGTAAACGTGTTTCTGATTCGAAGGAAAGCAGCTAGAGAAAGTTTCTTTTGCCAGTGTGTGACGCAGCTGGCAAGCTGCAGAACGGTGCTAGGGGATTCCAGGCTAGGCCATTCCTGACTGGGTCTACAAGCAGAAGGAGTGCTTTTTTCTAAACGGCATTTCTATCGGTTCTTCAATGGGGCTAGGATGTAAACGTGTTTCTGCTTCAAAGGAAAGCAGCTAGGAGAAACCAAAGGAAAGCAGCTAGGAGAAAGTTTCTTTTGCCAGTGTGTGAGGGAGCTGGAAAGCTGCAGAATGGTGCAGGGGATTCCAGGCTAGGCCATTCCTGGCTGGGTCTATAAGCAGAATTAGTGCTTTTTGTATACCGAATTTCTATGGTTCTTCAATGGGGCTAGGATGTAAACGTGTTTCTGCTTCAAAGGAAAGCAGCTAGGAGAAAGTTTCTTTTGCCAGTGTGTGAGGGAGCTGGAAAGCTGCAGAATGGTGCAGGGGTTCCAGGCTAGGCCATTCCTGGCTGGGTCTACACGCAGAATGAGTGCTTTTTGTAAAGCGAATTTCTATGGTTCTTCAATGGGGCTAGGATGTAAACGTGTTTCTGCTTCAAAGGAAAGCAGCTAGGAGAAAGTTTCTTTTGCCAGTGTGTGACGCAGCTGGAAAGCTGCAGAATGGTGCAGGGGATTCCAGGCTAGGCCATTCCTGACTGGGTCTATAAGCAGAATGAGTGCTTTTTCTAAGACGAATTTCTATGGTTCTTCAATGGGGCTAGGATGTAAACGTGTTTCTGCTTCAAAGGAAAGCAGCTAGGAGAAAGTTTCTTTTTGCCAGTGTGTGAGGGCAGTGGAAAGCTGCAGAATGGTGCAGGGGATTCCAGGCTAGGCCATTCCTGGCTGGGTCTATAAGCAGAATGAGTGCTTTTTGTAAAACGAATTTCTATGGTTCTTCAATGGGGCTAGGATGTAAATGTGTTTCTGCTTCAAAGGAAAGCAGCTAGGAGAAAGTTTCTTTTGCCAGTGTGTGAGGGAGCTGGAAAGCTACAGAATGGTGCAGGGGATTCCAGGCTAGGCCATTCCTGGCTGGGTCATAAGCAGAATGAGTGCTTTTTCTAACCGGCATTTCTATGGTTCTTCAATGGGGCTAGGATGTAAACGTGTTTCTGCTTCAAAGGAAAGCAGCTAGGAGAAAGTTTCTTTTGCCAGTGTGTGACGCAGCTGTAAAGCTGCAGAATGGTGCAGGGCGATTCCAGGCTAGGCCCATTCCTGGCTGGGTCTAATGCAAGAAGGAGTGCTTTTTCTAAACGGCATTTCTATGGTTCTTCAATGGGGCCTAGGATGTAAACGTGTTTCTGCTTTCAAAGGAAAGCAGCTAGGAGAAAGTTTCTTTTGCCAGTGTGTGACGCAGCTGGAAAGCATGCCGAATGGGTTGTAGGATTCCAGGCTAGGTCATTCCTGATGGGTCTATACGCAGAAGGAGTGCTTTTTGTAAAAGAATTTTCTATGGTTCTTCAATGGGCTAGGATGTAAACGTGTTTCTGCTTCAAAGGAAAGCAGCTAGGAGAAAGTTTCTTTTGCCAGTGGTGTGAGGCAGCTGGAAAGCTAGCAGAATGGTGCAGGGGATTCCAGGCTAGGCCATTCCTGGCTGGGTCTATAAGCAGAAGGAGTGCTTTTTCTAAACGGCATTTCTATGGTTCTTCAATGGGGCTAGGATGTAAACGTGTTTCTGCTTCAAAGGAAAGCAGCTAGGAGAAAGTTTCTTTTGCCAGTGTGTGACGCAGCTGGAAAGCTGCAGAATGGTGCAGGGGATTCCAGGCTAGGTCATTCCTGACTGGGTCTATAAGCAGAAGGAGTGCTTTTTCTAAACGGCATTTCTATGGTTCTTCAATGGGGCTAGGATGTAAACGTGTTTCTGCTTCAAAGGAAAGCAGCTAGGAGAAAGTTTCTTTTGCCAGTGTGTGACGCAGCTGGAAAGCTGCAGAATGGTGCAGGGGATTCCAGGCTAGGCCATTCCTGACTGGGTCTATAAGCAGAAGGAGTGCTTTTTCTAAACGGCATTTCTATGGTTCTTCAATGGGGCTAGGATGTAAACGTGTTTCTGCTTCAAAGGAAAGCAGCTAGGAGAAAGTTTCTTTTGCCAGTGTGTGAGGGAGCTGGAAAGCTGCAGAATGGTGCAGGGGATTCCAGGCTAGGCCATTCCTGGCTGGGTCTATAAGCAGAAGGAGTGCTTTTTCTAAACGGAATTTCTATGGTTCTTCAATGGGGCTAGGATGTAAACGTGTTTCTGCTTCAAAGGAAAGCAGCTAGGAGAAAGTTTCTTTTGCCAGTGTGTGAGGGAGCTGGAAAGCTGCAGAATGGTGCAGGGGATTCCAGGCTAGGCCATTCCTGACTGGGTCTATAAGCAGAAGGAGTGCTTTTTCTAAACGGCATTTCTATGGTTCTTCAATGGGGCTAGGATGTAAACGTGTTTCTGCTTCAAAGGAAAGCAGCTAGGAGAAAGTTTCTTTTGCCAGTGTGTGACGTTCTGGAAAGCTGCAGAATGGTGCAGGGGATTCCAGGCTAGGCCATTCCTGACTGGGTCTATAAGCAGAAGGAGTGCTTTTTCTAAACGGCATTTCTATGGTTCTTCAATGGGGCTAGGATGTAAACGTGTTTCTGCTTCAAAGGAAAGCAGCTAGGAGAAAGTTTCTTTTGCCAGTGTGTGAGGCAGCTGGAAAGCTGCAGAATGGTGCAGGGGATTCCAGGCTAGGCCATTCCTGGCTGGGTCTATAAGCAGAAGGAGTGCTTTTTCTAAACGGCATTTCTATGGTTCTTCAATGGGGCTAGGATGTAAACGTGTTTCTGCTTCAAAGGAAAGCAGCTAGGAGAAAGTTTCTTTTGCCAGTGTGTGACGCAGCTGGAAAGCTGCAGAATGGTGCAGGGGATTCCAGGCTAGGCCATTCCTGGCTGGGTCTATAAGCAGAAGGAGTGCTTTTTCTAAACGGCATTTCTATGGTTCTTCAATGGGGCTAGGATGTAAACGTGTTTCTGCTTCAAAGGAAAGCAGCTAGGAGAAAGTTTCTTTTGCCAGTGTGTGAGGCAGCTGGAAAGCTACAGAATGGTGCAGGGGATTCCAGGCTAGGCCATTCCTGACTGGGTCTATAAGCAGAAGGAGTGCTTTTTCTAAACGGCATTTCTATGGTTCTTCAATGGGGCTAGGATGTAAACGTGTTTCTGCTTCAAAGGAAAGCAGCTAGGAGAAAGTTTCTTTTGCCAGTGTGTGAGGGAGCTGGAAAGCTGCAGAATGGTGCAGGGGATTCCAGGCTAGGTCATTCCTGACTGGGTCTATAAGCAGAAGGAGTGCTTTTTGTAAAGCGAATTTCTATGGTTCTTCAATGGGGCTAGGATGTAAACGTGTTTCTGCTTCAAAGGAAAGCAGCTAGGAGAAAGTTTCTTTTGCCAGTGTGTGAGGGAGCTGGAAAGCTACAGAATGGTGCAGGGGATTCCAGGCTAGGCCATTCCTGGCTGGGTCTATAAGCAGAAGGAGTGCTTTTTGTAAACCGAATTTCTATGGTTCTTCAATGGGGCTAGGATGTAAACGTGTTTCTGCTTCAAAGGAAAGCAGCTAGGAGAAAGTTTCTTTTGCCAGTGTGTGACGCAGCTGGAAAGCAGCAGAATGGTGCAGGGGATTCCAGGCTAGGCCATTCCTGACTGGGTCTATAAGCAGAAGGAGTGCTTTTTCTAAACAGCATTTCTATGGTTCTTCAATGGGGCTAGGATGTAAACGTGTTTCTGCTTCAAAGGAAAGCAGCTAGGAGAAAGTTTCTTTTGCCAGTGTGTGACGCAGCTGGAAAGCTGCAGAATGGTGTAGGGGATTCCAGGCTAGGTCATTCCTGACTGGGTCTATAAGCAGAAGGAGTGCTTTTTGTAAAGCGAATTTCTATGGTTCTTCAAAGGGCTAGGATGTAAACGTGTTTCTGCTTCAAAGGAAAGCAGCTAGGAGAAAGTTTCTTTTGCCAGTGTGTGACGCAGCTGGAAAGCTGCAGAATGGTGTAGGGGATTCCAGGCTAGGGCATTCCTGGCTGGGTCTATAAGCAGAAGGAGTGCTTTTTCTAAACGGCATTTCTATGGTTCTTCAATGGGGCTAGGATGTAAACGTGTTTCTGCTTCAAAGGAAAGCAGCTAGGAGAAAGTTTCTTTTGCCAGTGTGTGACGCAGCTGGAAAGCTGCAGAATGGTGCAGGGGATTCCAGGCTAGGTCATTCCTGACTGGGTCTATAAGCAGAATGAGTGCTTTTTCTAAACGGCATTTCTATGGTTCTTCAATGGGGCTAGGATGTAAACGTGTTTCTGCTTCAAAGGAAAGCAGCTAGGAGAAAGTTTCTTTTGCCAGTGTGTGACGCAGCTGGAAAGCTGCAGAATGGTGTAGGGGATTCCAGGCTAGGTCATTCCTGACTGGGTCTATAAGCAGAAGGAGTGCTTTTTCTAAAGGGCATTTCTATGGTTCTTCAATGGGGCTAGGATGTAAACGTGTTTCTGCTTCAAAGGAAAGCAGCTAGGAGAAAGTTTCTTTTGCCAGTGTGTGAGGGAGCTGGAAAGCTACAGAATGGTGCAGGGGATTCCAGGCTAGGCCATTCCTGGCTGGGTCTATAAGCAGAATGAGTGCTTTTTGTAAACCGAATTTCTATGGTTCTTCAATGGGGCTAGGATGTAAACGTGTTTCTGCTTCAAAGGAAAGCAGCTAGGAGAAAGTTTCTTTTGCCAGTGTGTGAGGCAGCTGGAAAGCTGCAGAATGGTGTAGGGGATTCCAGGCTAGGCCATTCCTGACTGGGTCTATAAGCAGAAGGAGTGCTTTTTCTAAACGGCATTTCTATGGTTCTTCAATGGGGCTAGGATGTAAACGTGTTTCTGCTTCAAAGGAAAGCAGCTAGGAGAAAGTTTCTTTTGCCAGTGTGTGAGGGAGCTGGAAAGCTGCAGAATGGTGCAGGGGATTCCAGGCTAGGCCATTCCTGACTGGGTCTATAAGCAGAAGGAGTGCTTTTTCTAAACGGCATTTCTATGGTTCTTCAATGGGGCTAGGATGTAAACGTGTTTCTGCTTCAAAGGAAAGCAGCTAGGAGAAAGTTTCTTTTGCCAGTGTGTGAGGGAGCTGGAAAGCTGCAGAATGGTGCAGGGGATTCCAGGCTAGGCCATTCCTGGCTGGGTCTATAAGCAGAAGGAGTGCTTTTTCTAAACGGCATTTCTATGGTTCTTCAATGGGGCTAGGATGTAAACGTGTTTCTGCTTCAAAGGAAAGCAGCTAGGAGAAAGTTTCTTTTGCCAGTGTGTGATGCAGCTGGAAAGCTGCAGAATGGTGCAGGGGATTCCAGGCTAGGCCATTCCTGGCTGGGTCTATAAGCAGAAGGAGTGCTTTTTCTAAACGGCATTTCTATGGTTCTTCAATGGGGCTAGGATGTAAACGTGTTTCTGCTTCAAAGGAAAGCAGCTAGGAGAAAGTTTCTTTTGCCAGTGTGTGACGCAGCTGGAAAGCTGCAGAATGGTGCAGGGGATTCCAGGCTAGGCCATTCCTGACTGGGTCTATAAGCAGAAGGAGTGCTTTTTCTAAAACGGCATTTCTATGGTTCTTCAATGGGGCTAGGATGTAAACGTGTTTCTGCTTCAAAGGAAAGCAGCTAGGAGAAAGTTTCTTTTGCCAGTGTGTGAGGGAGCTGGAAAGCTACAGAATGGTGCAGGGGATTCCAGGCTAGGCCATTCCTGGCTGGGTCTATAAGCAGAAGGAGTGCTTTTTCTAAAGGGCATTTCTATGGTTCTTCAATGGGGCTAGGATGTAAACGTGTTTCTGCTTCAAAGGAAAGCAGCTAGGAGAAAGTTTCTTTTGCCAGTGTGTGAGGCAGCTGGAAAGCTGCAGAATGGTGTAGGGGATTCCAGGCTAGGTCATTCCTGGCTGGGTCTATAAGCAGAAGGAGTGCTTTTTGTAAACCGAATTTCTATGGTTCTTCAATGGGGCTAGGATGTAAACGTGTTTCTGCTTCAAAGGAAAGCAGCTAGGAGAAAGTTTCTTTTGCCAGTGTGTGACGCAGCTGGAAAGCTGCAGAATGGTGTAGGGGATTCCAGGCTAGGGCATTCCTGGCTGGGTCTATAAGCAGAAGGAGTGCTTTTTCTAAACGGCATTTCTATGGTTCTTCAATGGGGCTAGGATGTAAACGTGTTTCTGCTTCAAAGGAAAGCAGCTAGGAGAAAGTTTCTTTTGCCAGTGTGTGAGGGAGCTGGAAAGCTACAGAATGGTGCAGGGGATTCCAGGCTAGGCCATTCCTGGCTGGGTCTATAAGCAGAATGAGTGCTTTTTGTAAACCGAATTTCTATGGTTCTTCAATGGGGCTAGGATGTAAACGTGTTTCTGCTTCAAAGGAAAGCAGCTAGGAGAAAGTTTCTTTTGCCAGTGTGTGACGCAGCTGGAAAGCTACAGAATGGTGCAGGGGATTCCAGGCTAGGCCATTCCTGGCTGGGTCTATAAGCAGAAGGAGTGCTTTTTGTAAAGCGAATTTCTATGGTTCTTCAATGGGGCTAGGATGTAAACGTGTTTCTGCTTCAAAGGAAAGCAGCTAGGAGAAAGTTTCTTTTGCCAGTGTGTGACGCAGCTGGAAAGCTGCAGAATGGTGTAGGGGATTCCAGGCTAGGGCATTCCTGGCTGGGTCTATAAGCAGAAGGAGTGCTTTTTCTAAACGGCATTTCTATGGTTCTTCAATGGGGCTAGGATGTAAACGTGTTTCTGCTTCAAAGGAAAGCAGCTAGGAGAAAGTTTCTTTTGCCAGTGTGTGAGGGAGCTGGAAAGCTGCAGAATGGTGCAGGGGATTCCAGGCTAGGCCATTCCTGACTGGGTCTATAAGCAGAAGGAGTGCTTTTTCTAAACGGCATTTCTATGGTTCTTCAATGGGGCTAGGATGTAAACGTGTTTCTGCTTCAAAGGAAAGCAGCTAGGAGAAAGTTTCTTTTGCCAGTGTGTGAGGGAGCTGGAAAGCTACAGAATGGTGCAGGGGATTCCAGGCTAGGCCATTCCTGGCTGGGTCTATAAGCAGAATGAGTGCTTTTTGTAAACCGAATTTCTATGGTTCTTCAATGGGGCTAGGATGTAAACGTGTTTCTGCTTCAAAGGAAAGCAGCTAGGAGAAAGTTTCTTTTGCCAGTGTGTGACGCAGCTGGAAAGCTGCAGAATGGTGCAGGGGATTCCAGGCTAGGCCATTCCTGGCTGGGTCTATAAGCAGAAGGAGTGCTTTTTGTAAACCGAATTTCTATGGTTCTTCAATGGGGCTAGGATGTAAACGTGTTTCTGCTTCAAAGGAAAGCAGCTAGGAGAAAGTTTCTTTTGCCAGTGTGTGACGCAGCTGGAAAGCTGCAGAATGGTGTAGGGGATTCCAGGCTAGGTCATTCCTGACTGGGTCTATAAGCAGAAGGAGTGCTTTTTGTAAAGCGAATTTCTATGGTTCTTCAATGGGGCTAGGATGTAAACGTGTTTCTGCTTCAAAGGAAAGCAGCTAGGAGAAAGTTTCTTTTGCCAGTGTGTGAGGGAGCTGGAAAGCTACAGAATGGTGCAGGGGATTCCAGGCTAGGCCATTCCTGGCTGGGTCTATAAGCAGAAGGAGTGCTTTTTCTAAACGGCATTTCTATGGTTCTTCAATGGGGCTAGGATGTAAACGTGTTTCTGCTTCAAAGGAAAGCAGCTAGGAGAAAGTTTCTTTTGCCAGTGTGTGACGCAGCTGGAAAGCTGCAGAATGGTGTAGGGGATTCCAGGCTAGGTCATTCCTGACTGGGTCTATAAGCAGAAGGAGTGCTTTTTGTAAAGCGAATTTCTATGGTTCTTCAATGGGGCTAGGATGTAAACGTGTTTCTGCTTCAAAGGAAAGCAGCTAGGAGAAAGTTTCTTTTGCCAGTGTGTGAGGGAGCTGGAAAGCTGCAGAATGGTGCAGGGGATTCCAGGCTAGGTCATTCCTGGCTGGGTCTATAAGCAGAAGGAGTGCTTTTTCTAAACGGCATTTCTATGGTTCTTCAATGGGGCTAGGATGTAAACGTGTTTCTGCTTCAAAGGAAAGCAGCTAGGAGAAAGTTTCTTTTGCCAGTGTGTGAGGGAGCTGGAAAGCTGCAGAATGGTGCAGGGGATTCCAGGCTAGGGCATTCCTGACTGGGTCTATAAGCAGAAGGAGTGCTTTTTCTAAACGGCATTTCTATGGTTCTTCAATGGGGCTAGGATGTAAACGTGTTTCTGCTTCAAAGGAAAGCAGCTAGGAGAAAGTTTCTTTTGCCAGTGTGTGACGGCAGCTGGAAAGCTGCAGAATGGTGTAGGGGATTCCAGGCTAGGCCATTCCTGACTGGGTCTATAAGCAGAAGGAGTGCTTTTTCTAAACGGCATTTCTATGGTTCTTCAATGGGGCTAGGATGTAAACGTGTTTCTGCTTCAAAGGAAAGCAGCTAGGAGAAAGTTTCTTTTGCCAGTGTGTGACGCAGCTGGAAAGCTGCAGAATGGTGTAGGGGATTCCAGGCTAGGTCATTCCTGACTGGGTCTATAAGCAGAAGGAGTGCTTTTTCTAAACGGCATTTCTATGGTTCTTCAATGGGGCTAGGATGTAAACGTGTTTCTGCTTCAAAGGAAAGCAGCTAGGAGAAAGTTTCTTTTGCCAGTGTGTGAGGCAGCTGGAAAGCTGCAGAATGGTGCAGGGGATTCCAGGCTAGGTCATTCCTGACTGGGTCTATAAGCAGAAGGAGTGCTTTTTGTAAAGCGAATTTCTATGGTTCTTCAATGGGGCTAGGATGTAAACGTGTTTCTGCTTCAAAGGAAAGCAGCTAGGAGAAAGTTTCTTTTGCCAGTGTGTGAGGGAGCTGGAAAGCTACAGAATGGTGCAGGGGATTCCAGGCTAGGCCATTCCTGGCTGGGTCTATAAGCAGAAGGAGTGCTTTTTGTAAACGCATTTCTATGGTTCTTCAATGGGGCTAGGATGTAAACGTGTTTCTGCTTCAAAGGAAAGCAGCTAGGAGAAAGTTTCTTTTGCCAGTGTGTGAGGCAGCTGGAAAGCTGCAGAATGGTGCAGGGGATTCCAGGCTAGGCCATTCCTGGCTGGGTCTATAAGCAGAAGGAGTGCTTTTTCTAAACGGCATTTCTATGGTTCTTCAATGGGGCTAGGATGTAAACGTGTTTCTGCTTCAAAGGAAAGCAGCTAGGAGAAAGTTTCTTTTGCCAGTGTGTGAGGCAGCTGGAAAGCTGCAGAATGGTGCAGGGGATTCCAGGCTAGGCATTCCTGACTGGGTCTATAAGCAGAAGGAGTGCTTTTTCTAAACGGCATTTCTATGGTTCTTCAATGGGGCTAGGATGTAAACGTGTTTCTGCTTCAAAGGAAAGCAGCTAGGAGAAAGTTTCTTTTGCCAGTGTGTGACGCAGCTGGAAAGCTGCAGAATGGTGTAGGGGATTCCAGGCTAGGCCATTCCTGACTGGGTCTATAAGCAGAAGGAGTGCTTTTTCTAAACGGCATTTCTATGGTTCTTCAATGGGGCTAGGATGTAAACGTGTTTCTGCTTCAAAGGAAAGCAGCTAGGAGAAAGTTTCTTTTGCCAGTGTGTGAGGGAGCTGGAAAGCTACAGAATGGTGCAGGGGATTCCAGGCTAGGCCATTCCTGGCTGGGTCTATAAGCAGAAGGAGTGCTTTTTCTAAACGGCATTTCTATGGTTCTTCAATGGGGCTAGGATGTAAACGTGTTTCTGCTTCAAAGGAAAGCAGCTAGGAGAAAGTTTCTTTTGCCAGTGTGTGAGGCAGCTGGAAAGCTGCAGAATGGTGCAGGGGATTCCAGGCTAGGCCATTCCTGACTGGGTCTATAAGCAGAAGGAGTGCTTTTTGTAAACCGAATTTCTATGGTTCTTCAATGGGGCTAGGATGTAAACGTGTTTCTGCTTCAAAGGAAAGCAGCTAGGAGAAAGTTTCTTTTGCCAGTGTGTGAGGCAGCTGGAAAGCTGCAGAATGGTGCAGGGGATTCCAGGCTAGGCCATTCCTGGCTGGGTCTATAAGCAGAAGGAGTGCTTTTTCTAAACGGCATTTCTATGGTTCTTCAATGGGGCTAGGATGTAAACGTGTTTCTGCTTCAAAGGAAAGCAGCTAGGAGAAAGTTTCTTTTGCCAGTGTGTGAGGGAGCTGGAAAGCTACAGAATGGTGCAGGGGATTCCAGGCTAGGCCATTCCTGGCTGGGTCTATAAGCAGAAGGAGTGCTTTTTGTAAACCGAATTTCTATGGTTCTTCAATGGGGCTAGGATGTAAACGTGTTTCTGCTTCAAAGGAAAGCAGCTAGGAGAAAGTTTCTTTTGCCAGTGTGTGACGCAGCTGGAAAGCTGCAGAATGGTGCAGGGGATTCCAGGCTAGGCCATTCCTGGCTGGGTCTATAAGCAGAAGGAGTGCTTTTTGTAAAGCGAATTTCTATGGTTCTTCAATGGGGCTAGGATGTAAACGTGTTTCTGCTTCAAAGGAAAGCAGCTAGGAGAAAGTTTCTTTTGCCAGTGTGTGACGCAGCTGGAAAGCTGCAGAATGGTGCAGGGGATTCCAGGCTAGGTCATTCCTGACTGGGTCTATAAGCAGAAGGAGTGCTTTTTCTAAACGGCATTTCTATGGTTCTTCAATGGGGCTAGGATGTAAACGTGTTTCTGCTTCAAAGGAAAGCAGCTAGGAGAAAGTTTCTTTTGCCAGTGTGTGAGGGAGCTGGAAAGCTGCAGAATGGTGCAGGGGATTCCAGGCTAGGCCATTCCTGGCTGGGTCTATAAGCAGAAGGAGTGCTTTTTCTAAACGGCATTTCTATGGTTCTTCAATGGGGCTAGGATGTAAACGTGTTTCTGCTTCAAAGGAAAGCAGCTAGGAGAAAGTTTCTTTTGCCAGTGTGTGAGGCAGCTGGAAAGCTGCAGAATGGTGCAGGGGATTCCAGGCTAGGCCATTCCTGGCTGGGTCTATAAGCAGAAGGAGTGCTTTTTGTAAACGGAATTTCTATGGTTCTTCAATGGGGCTAGGATGTAAACGTGTTTCTGCTTCAAAGGAAAGCAGCTAGGAGAAAGTTTCTTTTGCCAGTGTGTGACGGCAGCTGGAAAGCTGCAGAATGGTGCAGGGGATTCCAGGCTAGGCCATTCCTGGCTGGGTCTATAAGCAGAAGGAGTGCTTTTTCTAAACGGCATTTCTATGGTTCTTCAATGGGGCTAGGATGTAAACGTGTTTCTGCTTCAAAGGAAAGCAGCTAGGAGAAAGTTTCTTTTGCCAGTGTGTGACGCAGCTGGAAAGCTGCAGAATGGTGCAGGGGATTCCAGGCTAGGTCATTCCTGGCTGGGTCTATAAGCAGAAGGAGTGCTTTTTCTAAACGGCATTTCTATGGTTCTTCAATGGGGCTAGGATGTAAACGTGTTTCTGCTTCAAAGGAAAGCAGCTAGGAGAAAGTTTCTTTTGCCAGTGTGTGACGCAGCTGGAAAGCTACAGAATGGTGCAGGGGATTCCAGGCTAGGCCATTCCTGACTGGGTCTATAAGCAGAAGGAGTGCTTTTTCTAAACGGCATTTCTATGGTTCTTCAATGGGGCTAGGATGTAAACGTGTTTCTGCTTCAAAGGAAAGCAGCTAGGAGAAAGTTTCTTTTGCCAGTGTGTGAGGGAGCTGGAAAGCTGCAGAATGGTGCAGGGGATTCCAGGCTAGGCCATTCCTGGCTGGGTCTATAAGCAGAAGGAGTGCTTTTTCTAAACGGCATTTCTATGGTTCTTCAATGGGGCTAGGATGTAAACGTGTTTCTGCTTCAAAGGAAAGCAGCTAGGAGAAAGTTTCTTTTGCCAGTGTGTGACGCAGCTGGAAAGCTGCAGAATGGTGTAGGGGATTCCAGGCTAGGTCATTCCTGGCTGGGTCTATAAGCAGAAGGAGTGCTTTTTGTAAACCGAATTTCTATGGTTCTTCAATGGGGCTAGGATGTAAACGTGTTTCTGCTTCAAAGGAAAGCAGCTAGGAGAAAGTTTCTTTTGCCAGTGTGTGAGGGAGCTGGAAAGCTACAGAATGGTGCAGGGGATTCCAGGCTAGGCCATTCCTGGCTGGGTCTATAAGCAGAAGGAGTGCTTTTTGTAAACCGAATTTCTATGGTTCTTCAATGGGGCTAGGATGTAAACGTGTTTCTGCTTCAAAGGAAAGCAGCTAGGAGAAAGTTTCTTTTGCCAGTGTGTGACGCAGCTGGAAAGCTGCAGAATGGTGCAGGGGATTCCAGGCTAGGCCATTCCTGGCTGGGTCTATAAGCAGAAGGAGTGCTTTTTGTAAAGCGAATTTCTATGGTTCTTCAATGGGGCTAGGATGTAAACGTGTTTCTGCTTCAAAGGAAAGCAGCTAGGAGAAAGTTTCTTTTGCCAGTGTGTGACGCAGCTGGAAAGCTGCAGAATGGTGCAGGGGATTCCAGGCTAGGTCATTCCTGACTGGGTCTATAAGCAGAAGGAGTGCTTTTTCTAAACGGCATTTCTATGGTTCTTCAATGGGGCTAGGATGTAAACGTGTTTCTGCTTCAAAGGAAAGCAGCTAGGAGAAAGTTTCTTTTGCCAGTGTGTGAGGGAGCTGGAAAGCTGCAGAATGGTGCAGGGGATTCCAGGCTAGGCCATTCCTGGCTGGGTCTATAAGCAGAAGGAGTGCTTTTTCTAAACGGCATTTCTATGGTTCTTCAATGGGGCTAGGATGTAAACGTGTTTCTGCTTCAAAGGAAAGCAGCTAGGAGAAAGTTTCTTTTGCCAGTGTGTGACGCAGCTGGAAAGCTGCAGAATGGTGTAGGGGATTCCAGGCTAGGTCATTCCTGTCTGGGTCTATAAGCAGAAGGAGTGCTTTTTGTAAAGCGAATTTCTATGGTTCTTCAATGGGGCTAGGATGTAAACGTGTTTCTGCTTCAAAGGAAAGCAGCTAGGAGAAAGTTTCTTTTGCCAGTGTGTGAGGCAGCTGGAAAGCTGCAGAATGGTGTAGGGGATTCCAGGCTAGGCATTCCTGGCTGGGTCTATAAGCAGAAGGAGTGCTTTTTCTAAAGGCATTTCTATGGTTCTTCAATGGGGCTAGGATGTAAACGTGTTTCTGCTTCAAAGGAAAGCAGCTAGGAGAAAGTTTCTTTTGCCAGTGTGTGACGCAGCTGGAAAGCTACAGAATGGTGCAGGGGATTCCAGGCTAGGCCATTCCTGACTGGGTCTATAAGCAGAAGGAGTGCTTTTTCTAAACGGCATTTCTATGGTTCTTCAATGGGGCTAGGATGTAAACGTGTTTCTGCTTCAAAGGAAAGCAGCTAGGAGAAAGTTTCTTTTGCCAGTGTGTGAGGGAGCTGGAAAGCTGCAGAATGGTGCAGGGGATTCCAGGCTAGGCCATTCCTGGCTGGGTCTATAAGCAGAAGGAGTGCTTTTTCTAAAGGCATTTCTATGGTTCTTCAATGGGGCTAGGATGTAAACGTGTTTCTGCTTCAAAGGAAAGCAGCTAGGAGAAAGTTTCTTTTGCCAGTGTGTGAGGCAGCTGGAAAGCTGCAGAATGGTGTAGGGGATTCCAGGCTAGGTCATTCCTGACTGGGTCTATAAGCAGAAGGAGTGCTTTTTGTAAACCGAATTTCTATGGTTCTTCAATGGGGCTAGGATGTAAACGTGTTTCTGCTTCAAAGGAAAGCAGCTAGGAGAAAGTTTCTTTTGCCAGTGTGTGACGGAACTGGAAAGCTACAGAATGGTGAAGGGGATTCCAGGCTAGGCCATTCCTGACTGGGTCTATAAGCAGAAGGAGTGCTTTTTCTAAACGGCATTTCTATGGTTCTTCAATGGGGCTAGGATGTAAACGTGTTTCTGCTTCAAAGGAAAGCAGCTAGGAGAAAGTTTCTTTTGCCAGTGTGTGACGCAGCTGGAAAGCTGCAGAATGGTGTAGGGGATTCCAGGCTAGGCCATTCCTGGCTGGGTCTATAAGCAGAAGGAGTGCTTTTTGTAAACCGAATTTCTATGGTTCTTCAATGGGGCTAGGATGTAAACGTGTTTCTGCTTCAAAGGAAAGCAGCTAGGAGAAAGTTTCTTTTGCCAGTGTGTGAGGGAGCTGGAAAGCTACAGAATGGTGCAGGGGATTCCAGGCTAGGCCATTCCTGGCTGGGTCTATAAGCAGAAGGAGTGCTTTTTCTAAAGGCATTTCTATGGTTCTTCAATGGGGCTAGGATGTAAACGTGTTTCTGCTTCAAAGGAAAGCAGCTAGGAGAAAGTTTCTTTTGCCAGTGTGTGAGGCAGCTGGAAAGCTGCAGAATGGTGTAGGGGATTCCAGGCTAGGCCATTCCTGGCTGGGTCTATAAGCAGAAGGAGTGCTTTTTCTAAACGGCATTTCTATGGTTCTTCAATGGGGCTAGGATGTAAACGTGTTTCTGCTTCAAAGGAAAGCAGCTAGGAGAAAGTTTCTTTTGCCAGTGTGTGACGCAGCTGGAAAGCTGCAGAATGGTGTAGGGGATTCCAGGCTAGGTCATTCCTGACTGGGTCTATAAGCAGAATGAGTGCTTTTTGTAAACCGAATTTCTATGGTTCTTCAATGGGGCTAGGATGTAAACGTGTTTCTGCTTCAAAGGAAAGCAGCTAGGAGAAAGTTTCTTTTGCCAGTGTGTGACGCAGCTGGAAAGCTACAGAATGGTGCAGGGGATTCCAGGCTAGGCCATTCCTGACTGGGTCTATAAGCAGAAGGAGTGCTTTTTGTAAAGCGAATTTCTATGGTTCTTCAATGGGGCTAGGATGTAAACGTGTTTCTGCTTCAAAGGAAAGCAGCTAGGAGAAAGTTTCTTTTGCCAGTGTGTGACGCAGCTGGAAAGCTGCAGAATGGTGTAGGGGATTCCAGGCTAGGGCATTCCTGGCTGGGTCTATAAGCAGAAGGAGTGCTTTTTCTAAACGGCATTTCTATGGTTCTTCAATGGGGCTAGGATGTAAACGTGTTTCTGCTTCAAAGGAAAGCAGCTAGGAGAAAGTTTCTTTTGCCAGTGTGTGAGGCAGCTGGAAAGCTGCAGAATGGTGCAGGGGATTCCAGGCTAGGCCATTCCTGGCTGGGTCTATAAGCAGAAGGAGTGCTTTTTCTAAACGGCATTTCTATGGTTCTTCAATGGGGCTAGGATGTAAACGTGTTTCTGCTTCAAAGGAAAGCAGCTAGGAGAAAGTTTCTTTTGCCAGTGTGTGAGGGAGCTGGAAAGCTACAGAATGGTGCAGGGGATTCCAGGCTAGGCCATTCCTGGCTGGGTCTATAAGCAGAAGGAGTGCTTTTTCTAAACGGCATTTCTATGGTTCTTCAATGGGCTAGGATGTAAACGTGTTTCTGCTTCAAAGGAAAGCAGCTAGGAGAAAGTTTCTTTTGCCAGTGTGTGAGGGAGCTGGAAAGCTGCAGAATGGTGCAGGGGATTCCAGGCTAGGCCATTCCTGACTGGGTCTATAAGCAGAAGGAGTGCTTTTTCTAAACGGCATTTCTATGGTTCTTCAATGGGGCTAGGATGTAAACGTGTTTCTGCTTCAAAGGAAAGCAGCTAGGAGAAAGTTTCTTTTGCCAGTGTGTGAGGGAGCTGGAAAGCTGCAGAATGGTGCAGGGGATTCCAGGCTAGGCCATTCCTGGCTGGGTCTATAAGCAGAAGGAGTGCTTTTTCTAAAGGCATTTCTATGGTTCTTCAATGGGGCTAGGATGTAAACGTGTTTCTGCTTCAAAGGAAAGCAGCTAGGAGAAAGTTTCTTTTGCCAGTGTGTGACGCAGCTGGAAAGCTGCAGAATGGTGTAGGGGATTCCAGGCTAGGTCATTCCTGACTGGGTCTATAAGCAGAAGGAGTGCTTTTTGTAAACCGAATTTCTATGGTTCTTCAATGGGGCTAGGATGTAAACGTGTTTCTGCTTCAAAGGAAAGCAGCTAGGAGAAAGTTTCTTTTGCCAGTGTGTGACGGAGCTGGAAAGCTACAGAATGGTGCAGGGGATTCCAGGCTAGGCCATTCCTGGCTGGGTCTATAAGCAGAAGGAGTGCTTTTTGTAAAGCGAATTTCTATGGTTCTTCAATGGGGCTAGGATGTAAACGTGTTTCTGCTTCAAAGGAAAGCAGCTAGGAGAAAGTTTCTTTTGCCAGTGTGTGAGGGAGCTGGAAAGCTGCAGAATGGTGCAGGGGATTCCAGGCTAGGCCATTCCTGACTGGGTCTATAAGCAGAAGGAGTGCTTTTTCTAAACGGCATTTCTATGGTTCTTCAATGGGGCTAGGATGTAAACGTGTTTCTGCTTCAAAGGAAAGCAGCTAGGAGAAAGTTTCTTTTGCCAGTGTGTGACGCAGCTGGAAAGCTGCAGAATGGTGTAGGGGATTCCAGGCTAGGCCATTCCTGGCTGGGTCTATAAGCAGAAGGAGTGCTTTTTGTAAACCGAATTTCTATGGTTCTTCAATGGGGCTAGGATGTAAACGTGTTTCTGCTTCAAAGGAAAGCAGCTAGGAGAAAGTTTCTTTTGCCAGTGTGTGACGCAGCTGGAAAGCTGCAGAATGGTGTAGGGGATTCCAGGCTAGGCCATTCCTGGCTGGGTCTATAAGCAGAAGGAGTGCTTTTTGTAAAGCGAATTTCTATGGTTCTTCAATGGGGCTAGGATGTAAACGTGTTTCTGCTTCAAAGGAAAGCAGCTAGGAGAAAGTTTCTTTTGCCAGTGTGTGAGGGAGCTGGAAAGCTACAGAATGGTGCAGGGGATTCCAGGCTAGGTCATTCCTGGCTGGGTCTATAAGCAGAAGGAGTGCTTTTTCTAAACGGCATTTCTATGGTTCTTCAATGGGGCTAGGATGTAAACGTGTTTCTGCTTCAAAGGAAAGCAGCTAGGAGAAAGTTTCTTTTGCCAGTGTGTGACGCAGCTGGAAAGCTGCAGAATGGTGTAGGGGATTCCAGGCTAGGTCATTCCTGGCTGGGTCTATAAGCAGAAGGAGTGCTTTTTCTAAACGGCATTTCTATGGTTCTTCAATGGGGCTAGGATGTAAACGTGTTTCTGCTTCAAAGGAAAGCAGCTAGGAGAAAGTTTCTTTTGCCAGTGTGTGACGCAGCTGGAAAGCTGCAGAATGGTGCAGGGGATTCCAGGCTAGGCCATTCCTGGCTGGGTCTATAAGCAGAAGGAGTGCTTTTTCTAAACGGCATTTCTATGGTTCTTCAATGGGGCTAGGATGTAAACGTGTTTCTGCTTCAAAGGAAAGCAGCTAGGAGAAAGTTTCTTTTGCCAGTGTGTGACGGCAGCTGGAAAGCTGCAGAATGGTGCAGGGGATTCCAGGCTAGGCCATTCCTGGCTGGGTCTATAAGCAGAAGGAGTGCTTTTTCTAAACGGAATTTCTATGGTTCTTCAATGGGGCTAGGATGTAAACGTGTTTCTGCTTCAAAGGAAAGCAGCTAGGAGAAAGTTTCTTTTGCCAGTGTGTGAGGGAGCTGGAAAGCTACAGAATGGTGCAGGGGATTCCAGGCTAGGCCATTCCTGGCTGGGTCTATAAGCAGAATGAGTGCTTTTTGTAAACCGAATTTCTATGGTTCTTCAATGGGGCTAGGATGTAAACGTGTTTCTGCTTCAAAGGAAAGCAGCTAGGAGAAAGTTTCTTTTGCCAGTGTGTGAGGGAGCTGGAAAGCTACAGAATGGTGAAGGGGATTCCAGGCTAGGCCATTCCTGGCTGGGTCTATAAGCAGAAGGAGTGCTTTTTCTAAACGAATTTCTATGGTTCTTCAATGGGGCTAGGATGTAAACGTGTTTCTGCTTCAAAGGAAAGCAGCTAGGAGAAAGTTTCTTTTGCCAGTGTGTGAGGGAGCTGGAAAGCTGCAGAATGGTGCAGGGGATTCCAGGCTAGGCCATTCCTGGCTGGGTCTATAAGCAGAAGGAGTGCTTTTTGTAAACGAATTTCTATGGTTCTTCAATGGGGCTAGGATGTAAACGTGTTTCTGCTTCAAAGGAAAGCAGCTAGGAGAAAGTTTCTTTTGCCAGTGTGTGAGGGAGCTGGAAAGCTGCAGAATGGTGCAGGGGATTCCAGGCTAGGCCATTCCTGGCTGGGTCTATAAGCAGAAGGAGTGCTTTTTGTAAACCGAATTTCTATGGTTCTTCAATGGGGCTAGGATGTAAACGTGTTTCTGCTTCAAAGGAAAGCAGCTAGGAGAAAGTTTCTTTTGCCAGTGTGTGAGGGAGCTGGAAAGCTGCAGAATGGTGCAGGGGATTCCAGGCTAGGCCATTCCTGGCTGGGTCTATAAGCAGAAGGAGTGCTTTTTGTAAACCGAATTTCTATGGTTCTTCAATGGGGCTAGGATGTAAACGTGTTTCTGCTTCAAAGGAAAGCAGCTAGGAGAAAGTTTCTTTTGCCAGTGTGTGACGGAGCTGGAAAGCTGCAGAATGGTGTAGGGGATTCCAGGCTAGGCCATTCCTGACTGGGTCTATAAGCAGAAGGAGTGCTTTTTCTAAACGGCATTTCTATGGTTCTTCAATGGGGCTAGGATGTAAACGTGTTTCTGCTTCAAAGGAAAGCAGCTAGGAGAAAGTTTCTTTTGCCAGTGTGTGAGGGAGCTGGAAAGCTGCAGAATGGTGCAGGGGATTCCAGGCTAGGCCATTCCTGACTGGGTCTATAAGCAGAAGGAGTGCTTTTTCTAAACGGCATTTCTATGGTTCTTCAATGGGGCTAGGATGTAAACGTGTTTCTGCTTCAAAGGAAAGCAGCTAGGAGAAAGTTTCTTTTGCCAGTGTGTGAGGGAGCTGGAAAGCTGCAGAATGGTGCAGGGGATTCCAGGCTAGGCCATTCCTGGCTGGGTCTATAAGCAGAAGGAGTGCTTTTTCTAAACGGCATTTCTATGGTTCTTCAATGGGGCTAGGATGTTATACAAGTTTCTGCTTCAAAGGAAAGCAGCTAGGAGAAAGTTTCTTTTGCCAGTGTGTGAGGGAGCTGGAAAGCTGCAGAATGGTGCAGGGGATTCCAGGCTAGGCCATTCCTGGCTGGGTCTATAAGCAGAAGGAGTGCTTTTTGCTAAAGCGAATTTCTATGGTTCTTCAATGGGGCTAGGATGTAAACGTGTTTCTGCTTCAAAGGAAAGCAGCTAGGAGAAAGTTTCTTTTGCCAGTGTGTGAGGGAGCTGGAAAGCTGCAGAATGGTGCAGGGGATTCCAGGCTAGGCCATTCCTGGCTGGGTCTATAAGCAGAAGGAGTGCTTTTTCTAAACGAATTTCTATGGTTCTTCAATGGGGCTAGGATGTAAACGTGTTTCTGCTTCAAAGGAAAGCAGCTAGGAGAAAGTTTCTTTTGCCAGTGTGTGAGGGAGCTGGAAAGCTACAGAATGGTGCAGGGGATTCCAGGCTAGGCCATTCCTGGCTGGGTCTATAAGCAGAAGGAGTGCTTTTTGTAAACGAATTTCTATGGTTCTTCAATGGGGCTAGGATGTAAACGTGTTTCTGCTTCAAAGGAAAGCAGCTAGGAGAAAGTTTCTTTTGCCAGTGTGTGAGGGAGCTGGAAAGCTACAGAATGGTGCAGGGGATTCCAGGCTAGGCCATTCCTGGCTGGGTCTATAAGCAGAAGGAGTGCTTTTTCTAAACGGCATTTCTATGGTTCTTCAATGGGGCTAGGATGTAAACGTGTTTCTGCTTCAAAGGAAAGCAGCTAGGAGAAAGTTTCTTTTGCCAGTGTGTGAGGGAGCTGGAAAGCTGCAGAATGGTGCAGGGGATTCCAGGCTAGGCCATTCCTGGCTGGGTCTATAAGCAGAAGGAGTGCTTTTTCTAAACGGCATTTCTATGGTTCTTCAATGGGGCTAGGATGTAAACGTGTTTCTGCTTCAAAGGAAAGCAGCTAGGAGAAAGTTTCTTTTGCCAGTGTGTGAGGGAGCTGGAAAGCTGCAGAATGGTGCAGGGGATTCCAGGCTAGGCCATTCCTGGCTGGGTCTATAAGCAGAAGGAGTGCTTTTTCTAAACGGCATTTCTATGGTTCTTCAATGGGGCTAGGATGTAAACGTGTTTCTGCTTCAAAGGAAAGCAGCTAGGAGAAAGTTTCTTTTGCCAGTGTGTGAGGGAGCTGGAAAGCTACAGAATGGTGCAGGGGATTCCAGGCTAGGCCATTCCTGGCTGGGTCTATAAGCAGAAGGAGTGCTTTTTCTAAACGGCATTTCTATGGTTCTTCAATGGGGCTAGGATGTAAACGTGTTTCTGCTTCAAAGGAAAGCAGCTAGGAGAAAGTTTCTTTTGCCAGTGTGTGACGCAGCTGGAAAGCTGCAGAATGGTGCAGGGGATTCCAGGCTAGGCCATTCCTGGCTGGGTCTATAAGCAGAAGGAGTGCTTTTTCTAAACGGCATTTCTATGGTTCTTCAATGGGGCTAGGATGTAAACGTGTTTCTGCTTCAAAGGAAAGCAGCTAGGAGAAAGTTTCTTTTGCCAGTGTGTGAGGGAGCTGGAAAGCTACAGAATGGTGCAGGGGATTCCAGGCTAGGCCATTCCTGGCTGGGTCTATAAGCAGAATGAGTGCTTTTTGTAAACCGAATTTCTATGGTTCTTCAATGGGGCTAGGATGTAAACGTGTTTCTGCTTCAAAGGAAAGCAGCTAGGAGAAAGTTTCTTTTGCCAGTGTGTGAGGGAGCTGGAAAGCTGCAGAATGGTGAAGGGGATTCCAGGCTAGGCCATTCCTGGCTGGGTCTATAAGCAGAAGGAGTGCTTTTTCTAAACGGCATTTCTATGGTTCTTCAATGGGGCTAGGATGTAAACGTGTTTCTGCTTCAAAGGAAAGCAGCTAGGAGAAAGTTTCTTTTGCCAGTGTGTGAGGGAGCTGGAAAGCTGCAGAATGGTGAAGGGGATTCCAGGCTAGGCCATTCCTGGCTGGGTCTATAAGCAGAAGGAGTGCTTTTTGTAAAGCGAATTTCTATGGTTCTTCAATGGGGCTAGGATGTAAACGTGTTTCTGCTTCAAAGGAAAGCAGCTAGGAGAAAGTTTCTTTTGCCAGTGTGTGAGGGAGCTGGAAAGCTACAGAATGGTGCAGGGGATTCCAGGCTAGGCCATTCCTGGCTGGGTCTATAAGCAGAAGGAGTGCTTTTTGTAAACCGAATTTCTATGGTTCTTCAATGGGGCTAGGATGTAAACGTGTTTCTGCTTCAAAGGAAAGCAGCTAGGAGAAAGTTTCTTTTGCCAGTGTGTGAGGGAGCTGGAAAGCTGCAGAATGGTGCAGGGGATTCCAGGCTAGGGCATTCCTGGCTGGGTCTTTAAGCAGAAGGAGTGCTTTTTGCTAAACGAATTTCTATGGTTCTTCAATGGGGCTAGGATGTAAACGTGTTTCTGCTTCAAAGGAAAGCAGCTAGGAGAAAGTTTCTTTTGCCAGTGTGTGAGGGAGCTGGAAAGCTACAGAATGGTGCAGGGGATTCCAGGCTAGGCCATTCCTGACTGGGTCTATAAGCAGAATGAGTGCTTTTTCTAAACGGCATTTCTATGGTTCTTCAATGGGGCTAGGATGTAAATGTGTTTCTGCTTCAAAGGAAAGCAGCTAGGAGAAAGTTTCTTTTGCCAGTGTGTGAGGGAGCTGGAAAGCTACAGAATGATGCAGGGGATTCCAGGCTAGGCCATTCCTGGCTGGGTCTATAAGCAGAAGGAGTGCTTTTTCTAAACGGCATTTCTATGGTTCTTCAATGGGGCTAGGATGTAAACGTGTTTCTGCTTCAAAGGAAAGCAGCTAGGAGAAAGTTTCTTTTGCCAGTGTGTGAGGGAGCTGGAAAGCTGCAGAATGGTGCAGGGGATTCCAGGCTAGGCCATTCCTGGCTGGGTCTACACGCAGAAGGAGTGCTTTTTGTAAAGAGAATTTCTATGGTTCTTCAATGGGGCTAGGATGTAAACGTGTTTCTGCTTCAAAGGAAAGCAGCTAGGAGAAACTTTCTTTTGCCAGTGTGTGACGCAGCTGGAAAGCTACAGAATGGTGCAGGGGATTCCAGGATAGGCCATTCCTGACTGGGTATATAAGCAGAATGAGTGCTTTTTGTAAAGCGAATTTCTATGGTTCTTCAATGGGGCTAGGATGTAAACGTGTTTCTGCTTCAAAGGAAAGCAGCTAGGAGAAAGTTTCTTTTGCCAGTGTGTGAGGGAGCTGGAAAGCTGCAGAATGGTGCAGGGGATTCCAGGCTAGACCATTCCTGGCTGGGTCTATAAGCAGAAGGAGTGCTTTTTGTAAACCGAATTTCTATGGTTCTTCAATGGGGCTAGGATGTAAACGTGTTTCTGCTTCAAAGGAAAGCAGCTAGGAGAAAGTTTCTTTTGCCAGTGTGTGACGAAGCTGGAAAGCTGCAGAATGGTGCAGGGGATTCCAGGCTAGGCCATTCCTGGCTGGGTCTACAAGCAGAAGGAGTGCTTTTTCTAAAGGGCATTTCTATGGTTCTTCAGTGGGGCTAGGATGTAAACGTGTTTCTGCTTCAAAGGAAAGCAGCTAGGAGAAACTTTCTTTTGCCAGTGTGTGAGGGAGCTGGAAAGCTGCAGAATGGTGCAGGGGGTTCCAGGCTAGGCCATTCCTGGCTGGGTCTATAAGCAGAAGGAGTGCTTTTCCTAAACGGCATTTCTATGGTTCTTCAATGGGGCTAGGATGTAAACGTGTTTCTGCTTCAAAGGAAAGCAGCTAGGAGAAAGTTTCTTTTGCCAGTGTGTGAGGGAGATGGAAAGCTGCAGAATGGTGCAGGGGATTCCAGGCTAGGCCATTCCTGGCTGGGTCTATAAGCAGAAGGAGTGCTTTTTGTAAACCGAATTTCTATGGTTCTTCAATGGGGCTAGGATGTAAACGTGTTTCTGCTTCAAAGGAAAGCAGCTAGGAGAAAGTTTCTTTTGCCAGTGTGTGAGGGAGCTGGAAAGCTGCAGAATGGTGCAGGGGATTCCAGGCTAGGCCATTCCTGACTGGGTCTATAAGCAGAATGAGTGCTTTTTGTATACCGAATTTCTGTGGTTCTTCAATGGGGCTAGGATGTAAACGTGTTTCTGCTTCAAAGGAAAGCAGCTAGGAGAAAGTTTCTTTTGCCAGTGTGTGAGGGAGCTGGAAAGCTGCAGAATGGTGCAGGGGATTCCAGGATAGGCCATTCCTGACTGGGTCTATAAGCAGAATGAGTGCTTTTTGTAAAGCGAATTTCTATGGTTCTTCAATGGGGCTAGGATGTAAACGTGTTTCTGCTTCAAAGGAAAGCAGCTAGGAGAAAGTTTCTTTTGCCAGTGTGTGAGGGAGCTGGAAAGCTGCAGAATGGTGCAGGGGATTCCAGGCTAGGCCATTCCTGACTGGGTCTATAAGCAGAAGGAGTGCTTTTTGTAAAGCGAATTTCTATGGTTCTTCAATAGGGCTAGGATGTAAACGTGTTTCTGCTTCAAAGGAAAGCAGCTAGGAGAAAGTTTCTTTTGCCAGTGTGTGAGGGAGCTGGAAAGCTACAGAATGGTGCAGGGATTCCAGGCTAGGCCATTCCTGGCTGGGTCTACACGCAGAAGGAGTGCTTTTTCTAAAGGGCATTTCTATGGTTCTTCAATGGGGCTAGGATGTAAACGTGTTTCTGCTTCAAAGGAAAGCAGCTAGGAGAAAGATTCTTTTGCCAGTGTGTGAGGGAGCTGGAAAGCTACAGAATGGTGCAGAGGATTCCAGGCTAGGCCGTTCCTGGCTGGGTCTACACGCAGAATGAGTGCTTTTTGTAAATCGAATTTCTATGGTTCTTCAATGGGGCTAGGATGTAAACGTGTTTCTGCTTCAAAGGAAAGCAGCTAGGAGAAGTTTCTTTTGCCAGTGTGTGACGCAGCTGGAAAGCTGCAGAATGGTGCAGGGGATTCCAGGCTAGGCCATTCCTGGCTGGGTCTATAAGCAGAAGGAGTGCTTTTTCTAACGGCATTTCTATGGTTCTTCAATGGGGCTAGGATGTAAACGTGTTTCTGCTTCAAAGGAAAGCAGCTAGGAGAAAGTTTCTTTTGCCAGTGTGTGAGGCAGCTGGAAAGCTACAGAATGGTGCAGGGGATTCCAGGCTAGGCCATTCCTGGCTGGGTCTATAAGCAGAAGGAGTGCTTTTTCTAGACGGCATTTCTATGGTTCTTCAATGGGGCTAGGATGTAAACGTGTTTCTGCTTCAAAGGAAAGCAGCTAGGAGAAAGTTTCTTTTGCCAGTGTGTGATGCAGGTGGAAAGCTGCAGAATGGTGCAGGGGATTCCAGGCTAGGGCATTCCTGGCTGGGTCTCTAAGCAGAAGGAGTGCTTTTTCTAAATGGCATTTCTATGGTTCTTCAATGGGGCTAGGATGTAAACGTGTTTCTGCTTCAAAGGAAAGCAGCTAGGAGAAAGTTTCTTTTGCCAGTGTGTGAGGGAGCTGGAAAGCTACAGAATGATGCAGGGGATTCCAGGCTAGGCCATTCCTGGCTGGGTCTATAAGCAGAATGAGTGCTTTTTCTAAAGGGCATTTCTATGGTTCTTCAATGGGGCTAGGATGTAAACGTGTTTCTGCTTGAAAGGAAAGCAGCTAGGAGAAAGTTTCTTTTGCCAGTGTGTTAGGCAGCTGGAAAGCTGCAGAATGGTGTAGGGGATTCCAGGCTAGGTCATTCCTGACTGGGTCTATAAGCAGAAGGAGTGCTTTTTGTAAAGCGAATTTCTATGGTTCTTCAATAGGGATAGGATGTAAACGTGTTTCTGCTTCAAAGGAAAGCAGCTAGGAGAAAGTTTCTTTTGCCAGTGTGTGAGGGAGCTGCAAAGCTGCTGAATGGTGCAGGGGATTCCAGGCTAGGCCATTCCTGGCTGGGTCTACACGCTGAAGGAGTGCTTTTTGTAAACCGAATTTCTATGGTTCTTCAGTGGGGCTAGGATGTAAACTTGTTTCTGCTTCAAAGGAAAGCAGCTAGGAGAAACTTTCTTTTGCCAGTGTGTGAGGGAGCTGGAAAGCTACAGAATGGTGCAGGGGATTCCAGGCTAGGCCATTCCTGGCTGGGACTATAAGCAGAATGAGTGCTTTTTCTAAACGGCATTTCTATGGTTCTTCAATGGGGCTAGGATGTAAACGTGTTTCTGCTTCAAAGGAAAGCAGCTAGGAGAAAGTTTCTTTTGTCAGTGTGTGAGGGAGCTGGAAAGCTGCAGAATGGTGCAGGGGATTCCAGGCTAGGCCATTCCTGGCTGGGTCTATAAGCAGAAGGAGTGCTTTTTCTAAACGGCATTTCTATGGTTCTTCAATGGGGCTAGGATGTAAACGTGTTTCTGCTTCAAAGGAAAGCAGCTAGGAGAAAGTTTCTTTTGCCAGTGTGTGAGGGAGCTGGAAAGCTGCAGAATGGTGCAGGGGATTCCAGGCTAGGTCATTCCTGACTGGGTCTATAAGCAGAATGAGTGCTTTTTGTAAAGCGAATTTCTATGGTTCTTCAATGGGGCTAGGATGTAAACGTGTTTCTGCTTCAAAGGAAAGCAGCTAGGAGAAAGTTTCTTTTGCCAGTGTGTGAGGGAGCTGGAAAGCTGCAGAATGGTGCAGGGGATTCCAGGCTAGGCCATTCCTGGCTGGGTCTATAAGCAGAAGGAGTGCTTTTTGTAAACGAATTTCTATGGTTCTTCAATGGGGCTAGGATGTAAACGTGTTTCTGCTTCAAAGGAAAGCAGCTAGGAGAAAGTTTCTTTTGCCAGTGTGTGACGCAGCTGGAAAGCTACAGAATGGTGCAGGGGATTCCAGGCTAGGCCATTCCTGGCTGGGTCTATAAGCAGAAGGAGTGCTTTTTCTAAAGGCATTTCTATGGTTCTTCAATGGGGCTAGGATGTAAACGTGTTTCTGCTTCAAAGGAAAGCAGCTAGGAGAAAGTTTCTTTTGCCAGTGTGTGACGCAGCTGGAAAGCTGCAGAATGGTGTAGGGGATTCCAGGCTAGGTCATTCCTGGCTGGGTCTATAAGCAGAAGGAGTGCTTTTTGTAAAGCGAATTTCTATGGTTCTTCAATGGGGCTAGGATGTAAACGTGTTTCTGCTTCAAAGGAAAGCAGCTAGGAGAAAGTTTCTTTTGCCAGTGTGTGAGGCAGCTGGAAAGCTGCAGAATGGTGCAGGGGATTCCAGGCTAGGCCATTCCTGGCTGGGTCTATAAGCAGAAGGAGTGCTTTTTCTAAACGGCATTTCTATGGTTCTTCAATGGGGCTAGGATGTAAACGTGTTTCTGCTTCAAAGGAAAGCAGCTAGGAGAAAGTTTCTTTTGCCAGTGTGTGAGGGAGCTGGAAAGCTGCAGAATGGTGTAGGGCATTCCAGGCTAGGCCATTCCTGGCTGGGTCTACACGCAGAAGGAGTGCTTTTTGTAAATCGAATTTCTATGGTTCTTCAATGGGGCTAGGATGTAAACGTGTTTCTGCTTCAAAGGAAAGCAGCTAGGAGAAAGTTTCTTTTGCCAGTGTGTGACGGAGCTGGAAAGCTGCAGAATGGTGCAGGGGATTCCAGGCTAGGCCATTCCTGGCTGGGTCTATAAGCAGAAGGAGTGCTTTTTCTAGACGGCATTTCTATGGTTCTTCAATGGGGCTAGGATGTAAACGTGTTTCTGCTTCAAAGGAAAGCAGCTAGGAGAAAGTTTCTTTTGCCAGTGTGTGAGGGAGCTGGAAAGCTGCAGAATGGTGCAGGGGATTCCAGGCTAGGCCATTCCTGGCTGGGTCTATAAGCAGAAGGAGTGCTTTTTCTAAACGGCATTTCTATGGTTCTTCAATGGGGCTAGGATGTAAACGTGTTTCTGCTTCAAAGGAAAGCAGCTAGGAGAAAGTTTCTTTTGCCAGTGTGTGAGGGAGCTGGAAAGCTACAGAATGGTGCAGGGGATTCCAGGCTAGGCCATTCCTGGCTGGGTCTATAAGCAGAAGGAGTGCTTTTTCTAAACGGCATTTCTATGGTTCTTCAATGGGGCTAGGATGTAAACGTGTTTCTGCTTCAAAGGAAAGCAGCTAGGAGAAAGTTTCTTTTGCCAGTGTGTGAGGCAGCTGGAAAGCTGCAGAATGGTGCAGGGGATTCCAGGCTAGGCCATTCCTGACTGGGTCTATAAGCAGAAGGAGTGCTTTTTCTAAAGCGAATTTCTATGGTTCTTCAATGGGGCTAGGATGTAAACGTGTTTCTGCTTCAAAGGAAAGCAGCTAGGAGAAAGTTTCTTTTGCCAGTGTGTGAGGGAGCTGGAAAGCTGCAGAATGGTGTAGGGGATTCCAGGCTAGGCCATTCCTGGCTGGGTCTATAAGCAGAAGGAGTGCTTTTTGTAAACGAATTTCTATGGTTCTTCAGTGGGGCTAGGATGTAAACGTGTTTCTGCTTCAAAGGAAAGCAGCTAGGAGAAAGTTTCTTTTGCCAGTGTGTGAGGGAGCTGGAAAGCTGCAGAATGGTGCAGGGGATTCCAGGCTAGGCCATTCCTGGCTGGGTCTATAAGCAGAAGGAGTGCTTTTTGTAAACCGAATTTCTATGGTTCTTCAATGGGGCTAGGATGTAAACGTGTTTCTGCTTCAAAGGAAAGCAGCTAGGAGAAAGTTTCTTTTGCCAGTGTGTGAGGGAGCTGGAAAGCTGCAGAATGGTGCAGGGGATTCCAGGCTAGGCCATTCCTGGCTGGGTCTATAAGCAGAAGGAGTGCTTTTTCTAAAGGGCATTTCTATGGTTCTTCAATGGGGCTAGGATGTAAACGTGTTTCTGCTTCAAAGGAAAGCAGCTAGGAGAAAGTTTCTTTTGCCAGTGTGTGACGCAGATGGAAAGCTGCAGAATGGTGCTGGGGATTCCAGGCTAGGTCATTCCTGACTGG
The DNA here is from genome assembly GCF_015220805.1 of Pogoniulus pusillus. NCBI lineage: Eukaryota > Metazoa > Chordata > Aves > Piciformes > Lybiidae > Pogoniulus > Pogoniulus pusillus. The sequence continues at coordinate 58,194 of NW_026974543.1, read as the reverse complement.
GTCTATAAGCAGAAGGAGTGCTTTTTGTAAAACGAATTTCTCTGGTTCTTCAATGGGGCTAGGATGTAAACGTGTTTCTGCTTCAAAGGAAAGCAGCTAGGAGAAAGTTTCTTTTGCCAGTGTGTGAGGGAGCTGGAAAGCTACAGAATGGTGCAGGGGATTCCAGGCTAGGCCATTCCTGGCTGGGTCTATACGCAGAATGAGTGCTTTTTGTAAAGCGAATATCTATGTTTCTTCAATGGGGCTAGTAGGTAAACGTGTTTCTGCTTTAAAGGAAAGCAGCTAGGAGAGAGTTTCTTTTGCCAGTGTGTGACACAGCTGGAAAGCTACAGAATGGTGCAGGGGATTCCAGGCTAGGCCATTCCTGGCTGGGTCTATAAGCAGAAGGAGTGCTTTTTCTAAACGGCATTTCTATGGTTCTTCAATGGGGCTAGGATGTAAACGTGTTTCTGCTTGAAAGGAAAGCAGCTAGGAGAAAGTTTCTTTTGCCAGTGTGTTACGCAGCTGGAAAGCTGCAGAATGGTGTAGGGGATTCCAGGCTAGGTCATTCCTGTCTGGGTCTATAAGCAGAAGGAGTGCTTTTTGTAAAGCGAATTTCTATGGTTCTTCAAAAGGGATAGGATGTAAATGTGTTTCTGCTTCCAAGGAAAGCAGCTAGGAGAAAGTTTCTTTGGCCAGTGAGTGACACAGCTGGAAAGCTGCAGAATGGTGTAGGGGATTCCAGGCTAGGGCATTCCTGGCTGGGTCTATAAGCAGAAGGAGTGCTTTTTCTAAAGGGCATTTCTATGGTTCTTCAATGGGGCTAGGATGTAAACGTGTTTCTGCTTGAAAGGAAAGCAGCTAGGAGAAAGTTTCTTTTGCCAGTGTGTGACACAGCTGGAAAGCTACAGAATGGTGCAGGGCATTCCAGGCTAGGCCATTCCTGGCTGGGTCTACACGCAGAAGGAGTGCTTTTTCTAAAGGGCATTTCTATGGTTCTTCAATGGGGCTAGGATGTAAACGTGTTTCTGCTTCAAAGGAAAGCAGCTAGGAGAAAGATTCTTTTGCCAGTGTGTGAGGGAGCTGGAAAGCTGCAGAATGGTGCAGAGGATTCCAGGCTAGGCCGTTCCTGGCTGGGTCTACACGCAGAATGAGTGCTTTTTGTAAATCGAATATCTATGGTTCTTCAATGGGGCTAGGAGGTAAACGTGTTTCTGCTTCAAAGGAAAGCTGCTAGGAGAGAGTTTCTTTTGCCTGTGTGTGACACAGCTGGAAAGCTACAGAATGGTGCAGGGGATTCCAGGCTAGGCCATTCCTGGCTGGGTCTATAAGCTGAAGGAGTGCTTTTTCTAGACGGCATTTCTATGGTTCTTCAATGGGGCTAGGATGTAAACGTGTTTCTGCTTCAAAGGAAAGCAGCTAGGAGAAAGTTTCTTTTGCCAGTGTTTTATGCAGGTGGAAAGCTGCAGAATGGTGCAGGGGATTCCAGGCTAGGGCATTCCTGGCTGGGTCTCTAAGCAGAAGGAGTGCTTTTTCTAAATGGCATTTCTATGGTTCTTCAATGGGGCTAGGATGTAAACGTGTTTCTGCTTCAAAGGAAAGCAGCTAGGAGAAAGTTTCTTTTGCCAGTGTGTGAGGGAGCTGGAAAGCTACAGAATGATGCAGGGGATTCCAGGCTAGGCCATTCCTGGCTGGGTCTATAAGCAGAATGATTGCTTTTTCTAAAGGGCATTTCTATGTTTCTTCAATGGGGCTAGGATGTAAACGTGTTTCTGCTTGAAAGGAAAGCAGCTAGGAGAAAGTTTCTTTTGCCAGTGTGTTAAGCAGCTGGAAAGCTGCAAAATGGTGTAGGGGATTCCAGGCTAGGTCATTCCTGACTGGTTATATAAGCAGAAGGAGTGCTTTTTGTAAAGCGAATTTCTATGGTTCTTCAATAGGGATAGGATGTAAACGTGTTTCTGCTTCAAAGGAAAGCAGGTAGGAGAAAGTTTCTTTTGCCGGTGTGTGAGGGAGCTGCAAAGCTGCTGAATGGTGCAGGGGATTCCAGGCTAGGCCATTCCTGGCTGGGTCTACACGCTGAAGGAGTGCTTTTTGTAAACCGAATTTCTATGGTTCTTCAGTGGGGCTAGGATGTAAACTTGTTTCTGCTTCAAAGGAAAGCAGCTAGGAGAAACTTTCTTTTGCCAGTGTGTGAGGGAGCTGGAAAGCTACAGAATGGTGCAGGGGATTCCAGGCTAGGCCATTCCTGGCTGGGACTATAAGCAGAATGAGTGCTTTTTGTAAACGGCATTTCTATGGTTCTTGCATGGGGCTAGGATGTAAACGTGTTTCTGCTTCAAAGGAAAGGAGCTAGGAGAAAGTTTCTTTTGTCAGTGTGTAAGGGAGCTGGAAAGCTGCAGAATGGTGCAGGGGATTCCAGGCTAGGCCATTCCTGGCTGGGTCTATAAGCAGAAGGAGTGCTTTTTCTAAAGGGCATTTCTATGGTTCTTCAATGGGGCTAGGATGTAAACGTGTTTCTGCTTCAAAGGAAAGCAGCTAGGAGAAAGTTTCTTTTGTAAGTGTGTGACGCAGCTGGAAAGCTGCAGAATGGTGTTGGGGATTCCAGGCTAGGTCATTCCTGACTGGGTCTATAAGCAGAAGGAGTGCTTTTTGTAAAACGAATTTCTCTGGTTCTTCAATGGGGCTAGGATGTAAACGTGTTTCTGCTTCAAAGGAAAGCAGCTAGGAGAAAGTTTCTTTTGCCAGTGTGTGAGGGAGCTGGAAAGCTACAGAATGGTGCAGGGGATTCCAGGCTAGGCCATTCCTGGCTGGGTCTATTAGCAGAATGAGTGCTTTTTGTAAATCGAATATCTATGTTTCTTCAATGGGGCTAGTAGGTAAACGTGTTTCTGCTTTAAAGGAAAGCAGCTAGGAGAGAGTTTCTTTTGCCAGTGTGTGACACAGCTGGAAAGCTACAGAATGGTGCAGGGGATTCCAGGCTAGGCCATTCCTGGCTGGGTCTATAAGCAGAAGGATTGCTTTTTCTAAACGGCATTTCTATGGTTCTTCAATGGGGCTAGGATGTAAACGTGTTTCTGCTTGAAAGGAAAGCAGCTAGGAGAAAGTTTCTTTTGCCAGTGTGTTACGCAGCTGGAAAGCTGCAGAATGGTGTAGCGGATTCCAGGCTAGGTCATTCCTGACTGGGTCTATAAGCAGGAGGAGTGCTTTTTGTAAAGCGAATTTCTATGGTTCTTCAATAGGGATAGGATGTAAACGTGTTTCTGCTTCAAAGGAAAGCAGCTAGGAGAAAGTTTCTTTTGCCAGTGTGTGACACAGCTGGCAAGCTGCAGAACCCTGCAGGGGATTCCAGGCTAGGCCATTCCTGGCTGGGTCTACATGCAGAAGGAGTGCTTTTTCTAAACGGCATTTCTACGGTTCTTCAATGGGACTAGGATGTAAACGTGTTTCTGCTTCAAAGGAAAGCAGCTAGGAGAAAGTTTCTTTTGCCAGGGTGTGAGGGAGCTGGAAAGCTACAGAATGATGCAGGGGATTCCAGGCTAGGCCATTCCTGGCTGGGTCTATAAGCAGAAGGAGTGCTTTTTGTAAGGCGAATTTCTATGGTTCTTCAATAGGGATAGGATGTAAACGTGTTTCTGCTTCAAAGGAAAGCAGGTAGGAGAACGTTTCTTTTGCCAGTGTGTGAGGGAGCTGGAAAGCTGCAGAATGGTGCAGGGGATTCCAGGCTAGGCCATTCCTGGCTGGGTCTACACGCTGAAGGAGTGCTTTTTGTAAACCAAATTTCTATGGTTCTTCAATGTGGCTAGGATGTAAACGTGTTTCTGCTTCAAAGGAAAGCAGCTAGGAGAAACTTTCTTGTGCCAGTGTGTGAGGGAGCTGGAAAGCTACAGAATGGTGCAGGGGATTCCAGGCTAGGCCATTCCTGGCTGGGTCTATAAGCAGAAGGATTGCTTTTTCTAAACGGCATTTCTATGGTTCTTCAACAGGGCTAGGATGTAATCGTGTTTCTGCTTCAAAGGAAAGCAGCTAGGAGAAAGTTTCTTTTGCCAGTGTGTGACGCAGCTGGAAAGCTGCAGAATGGTGTAGGGGATTCCCGGCTAGGCCATTCCTGGCTGGCTCTACACGCAGAAGGAGTGCTTTTTCTAAAGGGCATTTCTCTGGTTCTTCAATAGGGATAGAATGTAAACGTGTTTCTGCTTGAAAGGAAAGCATCTAGGAGAAAGTTTCTTTTGCCAGTGTGTGAGGGAGCTGGAAAGCTACAGAATGGTGCAGGGGATTCCAGGCTAGGCCATTCCTGGCTGGGTCTACACGCAGAAGGAGTGCTTTTTCTAAAGGGCATTTCTATGGTTCTTCAATGGGGCTAGGATGTAAACGTGTTTCTGCTTCAAAGGAAAGCAGCTAGGAGAAAGTTTCTTTTGTCAGAGTGTGACGCAGCTGGAAAGCTGCAGAATGGTGTAGGGGATTGTCATGGTGAGTAGCAAAGGCTCCCTAAGCTTTTGCTTTATTGTGTAGTTTTTAGTACCTCACATTCAAGCCAGAAGCATCGAAAAACCAAAACAATCTTTCAGTCCCATGGGAAGATTTCTCCCTAGGGTAAGTGAAAGGTAAACACTGGCCATGTTTCCTTTTCACTTGGCCTTGCTTTCCAGACAACAGGGTATTGTTTTGGTTAAGTAGAAACGACTATCTTAGGCCTGCCCAGCACCTGCAGGTGGGCTGGCCTGAGGAGTGGTCTTTATATTGTTTAGGTAATGTTATCCAATTGTGTAAGTTGATTACTGTTTTTTACCAATGTATGTGAACAACGTAAAAGTGGTCTGAATTGTGGGCTAGTCCTATTTTGGAACATTATAAAAATGGTGGACAGGCCAGGATCGGGGCCCTTGCGCTCTTGCGCTCTTGCCCTAGCCTTCTGGGTTTTTCCAGCCTTTCTGGTTTTTTCCCGGACTTCTAACAACAACAAACTGTTTGCCGATCGCCGATCTAGCCTCGCCTCGGGCGGACCCCGAGTCGCAGAGGCTAAAGCCTGCATGCCTGGACCCTCATCGGGAGAAAGGGACTCCCTACCAAGCTACAGACTGTGAGTAGCTGACGAACTATTAACTCGAACCAGAGACTCAAAAGAACTCTCTTTAAACATCGTAGACTCTTTAATTTGCCATTTTCGGAAATGTTACTTTGATCTCAATCAAAAGAATTCACAGTGGTGGTGTAGTTTCGGAAAGAGGGAATTCGCATTCTTTGCAATAAATCACTGAAAAAATAGTCAACGCCTCGCGTATTTCCCCCATAAATTCTGCCGCGAAACTGCGTTCCACGGCAGAATTGGTGTCAGGAGTGGGATAGAGAAACTGAAGTATCAGCCGAGTTTAAAAAATGGCTCAGTTCGGAAGGAGTTCTCCCGCAGCAGGAGATGCCAGACTGCCAGATATCGCAGACGCCCTGTATGCCAGATTTGCTTCCGCTTTAGAATCGGCAAGTCTAAGGAAAGCTGTGACAGCATCGGCAAGTGAGCCTTTAGAGCAGATAAATGCTAGGTCAGCTGATATAATCGTGTCTCTCTACGAAGCTTTTAAAGATGTCGAGGGAGTTGACAAAGAAAGTTTTTTAAAGCTGAGTGTTGGCGTGTTCAGGTCTCAAGTTGATATAGAGGCTTGTAAACATGAGATTGATGTTTGGAAGTCAGAGGTCAAAAAGCTGAATGCGGAGAATGCCCGGCAAGAATTGCATTTGGAGAAGGCGCGGCAGGAAATCAAGTCGCTGCAGAGTGAGAGAGAGGCGATGTTGAAAGACGCTGTCAGGCAAAACTTGGGTTTTTGCACAGAGCCCGCTGTGACTGAAGAAAGGATGAGAAATATGGAGGAAAAGTTAGACAGGTTACTAAGACGAAAGTCGCGATCCGGGAGCAGTTCAAGTACTCCGCGAACGCAGTCAACCGTTAGTTCCCGCACGGACACACCGCAGCCGCGGTCGCGTATCGGGTCTCGGACAGAAACTCCTCAGCCCTTGACCCGAACTCGGGAGTCAACCGGTTACTTGGGCTTGCCAACTTTTACCCCGATACATCCTGAGAAGTCACCGCAGCCCGTGGTTCGCCGGAAAGAGCCGGGGGCTCATTGGGGTTCGGTAACTACCCCCTCTCAGACCCAGGAGTCGCAACTCTTGCGCTCTCCGCCCAAGGTCTCTCGTGCCGGTACGCCTTCCCGCGAGCCCGACTTCTTTAAAATGTCGCCGGCAAGGCATCTTCCTTTGCCACTGAACCCTCAACCAGCGGCAGAGCTGCCCCTGTTGCCGCACAAGCCATGCGGCTCGACACCGTGCCCTCGGGAGGTGCCCAGACAGCCTACCTTGCCGCCGGTCCAACCGCAGCAGCCGGCTCAAGTCCCGGTGATTCCGCTGGCGAAGCCTCTGACGCCGACACCGATGCCGGCGCCCCAGCCACCAACAGCGCCGTTACTAACAGTAACGGAGCCGATAGCCCAGACACAGCCGCGATCATTGCCGTCGCAGCCACAAGTCCCACAGCAACCGATCGCAATGCCGCAGGCAGCGGCTACAGTGCCGCTTTCCCCGGCACAACCGTCTCCTCAATCTCAGTCCGTTCCAGCTTTCCAGCAGGTCCTGATGCCGTCTCAAGCTCAACCATCGGCAGCGCCGCCGCAGCCGCCATCTTCCCAGCCATCTTCACAACAACCGCCATCTTCTCAACCGCCACGCCCCGAGCAGCCAGCGCTGAGCAGCACGCTTGCGCGCCGCCACGCCGCGTCGCAGACTGCAGCTACGTCTATTGACAGCGACACGGAAGTGGAAGAGGTGCACGGCAAAATGAAGACCTACTCCGTGAATCCTCTCTTTGCGTCTGAAACTACACAAGGACCGAAAGGAGGCAAAACAACAACCACGAAAATCAAACCGTACACAGCAACACAGATAGATGATTTTAGGGAAACTTATTCCCGCATGCCTAATGAATCTATAATTGAGTATGTGTATCGCGTGGTGCAAAGGGGGGCGGAAAGGATTATCTTGTCTCGTGAAGTGGTGGGGAGAACTAATTGGGGACCTGAGGTATTTCTTGGGGATGGTCCTGAGGGAGACCTTGCATTGAGTGCTAGGATATTTCACTGGGCTAGTGCTTATGAGGCTTTGGATAGGGGTGATCCTACAGAGTTTTGGATCAGATCCCCTGTCGAGTTAAATGAAGCATTTACTGTGGTTGCTTGTATCCAAGCTGTGAATCATAAGGGGTTATATGCACATGCAATGGATGCCCCAGTAGAGCCACAGAGGCTTGGACCCCTGATAAGGGGTATGCCTGGCTTCATAAAGGCTGAAGGTATTAGGATAAGGAGACAAATCGAGGATGCAATACAACAGAATGAAGGGCAAAGTTCACAAAGTGTAGTACATCATCCTACGTGGAGGGAAGTGCTTACAGAGCTAGCCACTCTAGGGAGACAAATGGGTTATCATGATCCTTTATCTGTGCCAGAATCTGTCTTTCAGAAGGAAAAGCAGTCTGGAAGCAGGAGCAGCTCTGCATTACGAGGAAAACACCAAGCAGTGCGACATGCCTGGACATTTAGTAACCCTAATGAGAGTCCAAGATCAAGTCCCAGGGGGAGCCCTGAGCTTAATCGTCGCTCTGAATCTGGAGTAATCTGGGTACCGAACTCTCGAGGTAGGGGTGTAATCCCACTGCAGGAGCAGAAGTATGCAGTGAAACCTCGCGATGTGTTTCGGAGGAAACAGGCAGAGCGTGATCCTGAGAAGAATGAGCTCAGTACTGTAATTAAGTCCATATCTGATATTAAAAGGATATTAGAACATCTGAAAGGAAATGGTGACGGAAAGGTGAAGCAGAACCGTAGGAAAGGCTCTGCAAATACATCTCCTACCAAGTCAGGTTCTCCTGATCGGGAAGGAGATAAGAACAAATCAAAAAACTAGGTGTGGCGATGAATGATTCAGGCCACACTCATCGCTCTGTTTCTGAATGTCGATGGTCTGAAAACCCTGAACCCTATGTCATGATTCCTACTGGACCAACTAGAGCTGCTGTCAAATACCTAATAGATACAGGTGCACAAATTACAGTGCTAAATGCACAACTAGCAAAGCATCTGAAAATCTTGCCATCCCAGAGAAAGGTAAACATAACAGGTGTTACAGGACAACCTGAAACATGCTATTTAGCCAAAGCACAGCTGTGGCTACCTGGGGAGAAAAGAAGTACCCTGGTAGAGTTAGCATTGGGTTCGTGCAAGCATAATATCCTTGGATTTGATGTTCTAGCAGGTAGAAGATGGCATCTTCCTGACGGAACATTGTGGAGCTTTGGTGCTTATGAAGTGAGGAATAAGAGGCAAAGGTTAGTCCGTACTTGCGTTCGCTTATTGCAAACAGCTCCTCCATTGCCAAAGTCACACATTACCTGTGTTGCACAGTATCCATTGCCAGCTGCAGCTAAGCAAGGTATCACTGAGGTGATAGCTGATCTTGAAAAGAGACAGATTATCACTAGAACTCATTCTCCTTACAATTCACCTGTTTGGCCAGTCCGAAAACAGAATGGCCGATGGAGATTAACGGTAGATTTCCGGAAGCTAAATAGTAATACTCCTCCTCTTACCGCAGCAGTTCCTAGTCTTTCATCCACAGTGACAGCAATCCAAGCGGCTTCTCACACCTGGATGGCGACTCTAGACGTGAAGGACATGTTCTTCATGGTGCCATTGAGAGAAGAGGACAAACCGCAGTTTGCTTTTACCTGGCAAGGTATTCAGTACACATTCAACAGTCTTCCACAAGGGTACAAACACAGCGCAACCATTGCACACAATGCACTTGCAGCTTTGCTTGACACTGTTCAACTTCCTAAGGATGTTAAGATGTACCATTACATTGATGATATCTTGGTGGGAGGGAATGACAAGGAGCAAGTTGGTACAGTGGCTGAGAATATCCGAGAACTGTTGACTAACCAGGGTTTGACCATTCCAAAGGAAAAGTGTCAAGGTCCAAGTCAAGAGGTAAAATTCCTGGGATCATGGTGGATAGCAGGTGCAGTGTCTGTGCCAGACGACACTCTTCAGAGCATTGAAAAGGGCCAAATACCCCAAAATAGAAAAGAGTTACAACAGTTGTTGGGTACTCTGGGTTACTGGAGGAAACATATCCCAAGTTTCTCTGTAATTGCCCGTCCTCTGTATGATTTGCTTAAGAAGAACAAGCATTGGGATTGGACTCCAGAACATTCTGATAGCCTGAGGTTTCTCAAGGATGAACTAAAGGCATATCAGAAGTTGGGGCCCTTACACCCAAAAGATGCCCTGAGGGCTGAATGGGGTTTTTCCGCGAATGCCTCATACTGTGGAATTTTCCAGAGAGGACCCAATGGTCCCAGTAGAGCTCTCTTGTTTTCCTCAACAGCATTCAAAGAGGCCGAAATTCGGTACTCGGATTGGGAAAAGGGACTTCTTTCCCTAACTCGAGCTGTTAAGGAAGCAGAAAAGCTTCGTACTACACAGGATGTTGTAGTGCAAGGCCCATTTCCTCTGCTAAAAGCGATCCTTAAAGGATCTCCTCCACCAGAAGGAATTGCCCAAAAGGCTACTGTTAGAAAGTGGTATGCCTACTTAGAGGGAATTTCACAGCTGATGCCGCTGAAGGAGGGACCTACAAAGGTATCCAAACTACAACAACCCATAAATCCTGATAAAGCTCTGCTTAGTCAGCCATATAAGCCTTCTCCTATTCAGGTAGCCCCTGAGATGACTGCAGACTCCGACAAATCGGGAGTGTGGTTCACAGATGCATCCTCTCGGAGGGTGGGGGCGAAGTGGCACTACAAAGCCGCTGCCTTGGAGATTGCTACCAGGCCGGACCATCACTGAAGAAGGTGATGGCAGTGCACAGGTAGGGGAGTTGCGTGCTCTCATGCTAGCAGCCGAGAAAGGAGCAACAACTATTTACACTGATTCTTATTCCACGTTCAAAGGCGCCACTGAGTGGATTTGCCAGTGGGAAGCGAATCAGTGGAAGGTATCAGGTGCGGAAGTCTGGAGAGTCGAAGACTGGAAAAGGCTATTAGAGATTGGCCGATCCAGACCCCTCAAGGTTGGTTGGGTAGAAGGGCATTCCAAAAAGCAAACACCAGCTACCACCTGGAATAATCAAGCTGATTTCCTGGCAAAGATCAACATAGTGGATGAGGAGAAAGGAGAATGGTGGAGATTAGCTGAGTGGCTTCATATTAAAAGAGGTCATTCAGGAAAAGCAGACCTTTACTTCGAGTGTAGGTCTAGAGGATGGCCAGTTTCTATGAGTACCTGTAAGGAACTCATTTCATCTTGTCCACAGTGCAGAATCAGGCTTAAAGCAAATCATCCCAATCTAGCTCCAGCACAGCATATCAGAGAGGACAAAAGGTTATGGAGCACATGGCAAGTTGACTATGTGGGTCCTTTAAAGCCCTCACACGGGAAGAAATACATACTGGTGGGGGTGGAAGTGGTTTCAGGATTAGTCATGGCTACAGCAACTAATGCTGCCACAGGAGCTCAAACTATTGAGGTCTTGAAGCAGTGGTTTAGTGTCTTACCAATGCCAGAGTACATCCAAAGTGATAATGGATCTCACTTTACAGCATCTTCTGTACAAGACTGGGCTAAGGGTGAGGGGATTACGTGGGTGTTCCATACCCCCTATTATCCTCAAGCTAATGGTATTGTAGAGAGAACAAATGCTCTGGTTAAGAAACATGCCATGGTATCCAAAGGTAACTGGGATAAACGCTTACCATACGCAGTTTTCATTGTGAACAACAGATGGGGTAATTATGGTAGTCCTAAAATAAGGGCATTTTGTCCTGACAATCCAGTGGAGAATGTTAGTCATCCACCAGATAAATCTCAGCACTCTCAACAGTCATTACACAAATTACAGGTGGGACAACCAGTAATGGTAAACTTGCCTTCAATTGGAGTTGTGCCTATGACCCTGACAAAACCAAATGGGTTGTATGCTTGGGAAGCTACTGATGTAAGTGGGAAGACTCATCGTATCAGTGCACGATGGATTCTCCCAGACTTCTGAACTGCTTTTGCATATAGCAGGTTTCCTGCTTTGTAAATATTCAAAAAAGCTTTGTTTATTCAGGGGGGTGGGCATAAGTATTAAGTTAGTTTAAATAAGAGTTATGCTTATGTATTAGTTATGTTAAGAATTAAATATAAGTTGTATTTCATTTTTGCTTTTTCGATTCTTGGCTTAATGTGAGCCAGGGGGTGGATTATGTCATGGAGAGTAGCAAAGGCTCCCTAAGCTTTTGCTATATTGTGTAGTTTTTAGTACCTCACATTCAAGCCAGAAGCATCGAAAAACCAAAACAATCTTTCAGTCCCATGGGAAGATTTCTCCCTAGGGTAAGTGAAAGGTAAACACTGGCCATGTTTCCTTTTCACTTGGCCTTGCTTTCCAGACAACAGGGTATTGTTTTGGTTAAGTAGAAACGACTATCTTAGGCCTGCCCAGCACCTGCAGGTGGGCTGGCCTGAGGAGTGGTCTTTATATTGTTTAGGTAATGTTATCCAATTGTGTAAGTTGATTACTGTTTTTTACCAATGTATGTGAACAACGTAAAAGTGGTCTGAATTGTGGACTAGTCCTATTTTGCAACATTATAAAAATGGTGGACAGGCCAGGATCGGGGCCCTTGCGCTCTTGCGCCCTTGCCCTAGCCTTCTGGGTTTTTCCAGCCTTTCTGGTTTTTTCCCGGACTTCTAACAACAACAAACTGTTTGCCGATCGCCGATCTAGCCTCGCCTCGGGCGGACCCCGAGTCGCAGAGGCTAAAGCCTGCATGCCTGGACCCTCATCGGGAGAAAGGGACTCCCTACCAAGCTACAGACTGTGAGTAGCTGACGAACTATTAACTCGAACCAGAGACTCAAAAGAACTCTCTTTAAACATCGTAGACTCTTTAATTTGCCATTTTCGGAAATGTTACTTTGATCTCAATCAAAAGAATTCACAGTGGTGGTGTAGTTTCGGAAAGAGGGAATTCGCATTCTTTGCAATAAATCACTGAAAAAATAGTCAAAGCCTCACGTATTTCCCCCATAAATTCTGCCGCGAAACTGCGTTCCACGACAGGGATTCCAGGCTAGGTCATTCCTGACTGGGTCTATAAGCAGAAGGAGTGCTTTTTGTAAAGCGAATTTCTATGGTTCTTCAGTGGGGCTAGGATGTAAACGTGTTTCTGCTTCAAAGGAAAGCAGCTAGGAGAAAGTTTCTTTTGCCAGTGTGTGACGCAACTGGAAAGCTGCAGAATGGTGTAGGGGATTCCAGGCTAGGTCATTCCTGATTGGGTCTATAAGCAGAATGAGTACTTTATCTATAGCGAATTTCTATGGTTCTTCAGTGGGGCTAGGATGTAAACGTGTTTCTGCTTCAAAGGAAAGCAGCTAGGAGAAAGTTTCTTTTGCCAGTGTGTGACGCAGCTGGAAAGCTGCAGAATGGTGTAGGGGATTCCAGGCTAGGTCATTCCTGACTGGGTCTATAAGCAGAAGGAGTGCTTTTTGCAAAGCGAATTTCTATGGTTCTTCAATAGGGATAGGATGTAAACGTGTTTCTGCTTCAAAGGAAAGCAGCTAGGAGAAAGTTTCTTTTGCCAGTGTGTGAGTGAGCTGGAATGCTGCAGAATGGTGTAGGGGATTCCAGGCTAGGTCATTCCTGACAGGGTCTATAAGCAGAAGGAGTGCTTTTTCTAAATGGCATTTCTATGGTTCTTCAATGGGGCTAGGATGTAAACGTGTTTCTGCTTCAAAGGAAAGCAGCTAGGAGAAAGTTTCTTTTGCCAGTGTGTGAGGGAGCTGGAAAGCTGCAGAATGGTGCAGGGGATTCCAGGCTAGGCCATTCCTGACTGGGTCTCTAAGCAGAAGGAGTGCTTTTTCTAAACGGCATTTCTATGGTTCTTCAATGGGGCTAGGATGTAAACGTGTTTCTGCTTCAAAGGAAAGCAGCTAGGAGAAAGTTTCTTTTGCCAGTGTGTGAGGGAGCGGGAAAGCTGCAGAATGGTGTAGGGGATTCCAGGCTAGGTCGTTCCTGACTGGGTCTATAAGCAGAAGGAGTGCATTTTGTAAAGCGAATTTCTATGGTTCTTCAATAGGGATAGGATGTAATCGTGTTTCTGCTTCAAAGGAAAGCAGCTAGGAGAAAGTTTCTTTTACCAGTGTGTGAGGGAGCTGGAAAGCTACAGAATGGTGCAGGGGATTCCAGGCTAGGCCATTCCTGGCTGGGTCTATTAGCAGAATGAGTGCTTTTTCTAAAGGGCATTTCTATGGTTCTTCAATGGGGCTAGGATGTAAACGTGTTTCTGTTTCAAAGGAAAGCAGCTAGGAGAAAGTTTCTTTTGCCAGTGTGTGACGCAGCTGGAAAGCTGCAGAATGGTGTAGGGGATTCCAGGCTAGGTCATTCCTGACTGGGTCTATAAGCAGAAGGATTGCTTTTTGCAAAGCGAATTTCTATTGTTCTTCAATAGGGATAGGATGTAAACGTGTTTCTGCTTCAAAGGAAAGCAGCTAGGAGAAAGTTTCTTTTGCCAGTGTGTGACGCGACTGGAAAGCTGCAGAATGGTGTAGGGGATTCCAGGCTAGGTCATTCCTGACTGGGTCTATAAGCAGAAGGAGTGCTTTTTCTAAACGGCATTTCTATGGTTCTTCAATGGGGCTAGGATGTAAACGTGTTTCTGCTTCAAAGGAAAGCAGCTAGGAGAAAGTTTCTTTTGCCAGTGTGTGAGGGAGCTGGAAAGCTGCAGAATGGTGCAGGGGATTCCAGGCTAGGGCATTCCTGGCTGGGTCTACATGTAGAATGAGTGCTTTTTGTATATCGAATTTCTATGGTTCTTCAATGGGGCTAGGATGTAAACGTGTTTCTGCTTCAAAGGAAAGCAGCTAGGAGAAAGTTTCTTTTGCCAGTGTGTGACGCAACTGGAAAGCTGCAGAATGGTGTAGCGGATTCCAGGCTAGGTCATTCCTGATTGGGTCTATAAGCAGAAAGAGTACTTTTTGTATAGCGAATTTCCATGGTTCTTCAGTGGGGCTAGGATGTAAATGTGTTTCTGCTTCAAAGGAAAGCAGCTAGGAGAAAGTTTCTTTTGCCAGTGTGTGACGCAGCTGGAAAGCTGCAGAATTGTGTAGGGGATTCCAGGCTAGGTCATTCCTGACTGGGTCTATAAGCAGAAGGAGTGCTTTTTCTTAACGGCATTTCTATGGTTCTTCAATGGGGCTAGGATGTAAACGTGTTTCTGCTTCAAAGGAAAGCAGCTAGGAGAAAGTTTATTTTGCCAGTGTGTGACGCAGCTGGAAAGCTGCAGAATGGTGTAGGGGATTCCAGGCTAGGTCATTCCTGACTGGGTCTATAAGCAGAAGGATTGCTTTTTGCAAAGCGAATTTCTATTGTTCTTCAATAGGGATAGGATGTAAACGTGTTTCTGCTTCAAAGGAAAGCAGCTAGGAGAAAGTTTCTTTTGCCAGTGTGTGACGCAACTGGAAAGCTGCAGAATGGTGTAGGGGATTCCAGGCTAGGTCATTCCTGACTGGGTCTATAAGCAGAAGGATTGCTTTTTGCAAAGCGAATTTCTATGGTTCTTCAGTGGGGCTAGGATGTAAACGTGTTTCTGCTTCAAAGGAAAGCAGCTAGGAGAAAGTTTCTTTTGCCAGTGTGTGCGGGAGCTGGAAAGCTGCAGAATAGTGCAGGGGATTCCAGGCTAGGCCATTCCTGGCTGGGTCTATAAGCAGAAGGAGTGCTTTTTGTAAAGCGAATTTCTATGGTTCTTCAATGGGGCTAGGATGTAAACGTGTTTCTGCTTCAAAGGAAAGCAGCTAGGAGAAAGTTTCTTTTGCCAGTGTGTGAGGGAGCTGGAAAGCTACAGAATGGTGTAGGGGATTCCAGGCTAGGCCATTCCTGGCTGGGTATATAATCAGAATGAGTGCTTTTTGTAAACCGAATTTCTATGGTTCTTCAATGGGGCTAGGATGTAAACGTGTTTCTGTTTCACAGGAAAGCAGCTAGGAGAAAGTTTCTTTTGCCAGTGTGTGACGCAGCTGGAAAGCTACAGAATGGTGTAGGGGATTCCAGGCTAGGTCATTCCTGATTGGGTCTATAAGCAGAATGAGTACTTTTTGTATAGCGAATTTCTATGGTTCTTCAGTGGGGCTAGGATGTAAACGTGTTTCTGCTTCAAAGGAAAGCAGCTAGGAGAAAGTTTCTTTTGCCAGTGTGTGACGCAGCTGGAAAGCTGCAGAATGGTGTAGGGGATTCCAGGCTAGGTCATTCCTGACTGGGTCTATAAGCAGAAGGAGTGCTTTTTGCAAAGCGAATTTCTATGGTTCTTCGATAGGGATAGGATGTAAACGTGTTTCTGCTTCAAAGGAAAGCAGCTAGGAGAAAGTTTCTTTTGCCAGTGTGTGAGTGAGCTGGAATGCTGCAGAATGGTGTAGGGGATTCCAGGCTAGGTCATTCCTGACTGGGTCTATAAGCAGAAGGAGTGCTTTTTCTAAATGGCATTTCTATGGTTCTTCAATGGGGCTAGGATGTAAACGTGTTTCTGCTTCAAATGAAAGCAGCTAGGAGAAAGTTTCTTTTGCCATTGTGTGAGGGAGCTGGAAAGCTGCAGAATGGTGCAGGGGATTCCAGGCTAGGCCATTCCTGGCTGGGTCTACATGTAGAATGAGTGGTTTTTGTATATCGAATTTCAATGGTTCTTCAATGGGGCTAGGATGTAAATGTGTTTCTGCTTCAAAGGAAAGCAGCTAGGAGAAAGTTTCTTTTGCCAGTGTGTGACGCAACTGGAAAGCTGCAGAATGGTGTAGCGGATTCCAGGCTAGGTCATTCCTGATTGGGTCTATAAGCAGAAGGATTGCTTTTTGTAAAGCGAATTTCTATGGTTCTTCAATGGGGCTAGGATGTAAACGTGTTTCTGCTTCAAAGGAAAGCAGCTAGGAGAAAGTTTCTTTTGCCAGTGTGTGAGGGAGCTGGAAAGCTACAGAATGGTGCAGGGGATTCCAGGCTAGGCCATTCCTGGCTGGGTATATAATCAGAATGAGTGCTTTTTGTAAACCGAATTTCTATGGTTCTTCAATGGGGCTAGGATGTAAACGTGTTTCTGCTTCAAAGAAAGCAGCAAGGAGAACGTTTCTTTTGCCAGTGTGTGACGCAGCTGGAAAGCTACAGAATGGTGTAGGGGATTCCAGGCTAGGTCATTCCTGATTGGGTCTATAAGCAGAATGAGTACTTTTTGTATAGCGAATTTCTATGGTTCTTCAGTGGGGCTAGGATGTAAACGTGTTTCTGCTTCAAAGGAAAGCAGCTAGGAGAAAGTTTCTTTTGCCAGTGTGTGACGCAGCTGGAAAGCTGCAGAATGGTGTAGGGGATTCCAGGCTAGGTCATTCCTGACTGCGTCTATAAGAAGAAGGAGTGCTTTTTGTAAAGCGAATTTCTATGGTTCTTCAATAGGGATAGGATGTAAACGTGTTTCTGCTTCAAAGGAAAGCAGCTAGGAGAAAGTTTCTTTTGCCAGTGTGTGAGTGAGCTGGAATGCTGCAGAATGGTGTAGGGGATTCCAGGCTAGGTCATTCCTGACTGGGTCTATAAGCAGAAGGAGTGCTTTTTCTAAATGGTATTTCTATGGTTCTTCAATGGGGCTAGGATGTAAACGTATTTCTGCTTCAAAGGAAAGCAGCTAGGAGGAAGTTTCTTTTGCCAGTGTGTGAGGGAGCTGGAAAGCTGCAGAATGGTGCAGGGGATTCCAGGCTAGGCCATTCCTGACTGGGTTTCTAAGCAGAAGGAGTGCTTTTTCTAAACGGCATTTCTATGGTTCTTCAATGGGGCTAGGATGTAAACGTGTTTCTGCTTCAAAGGAAAGCAGCTAGGAGAAAGTTGCTTTTGCCAGTGTGTGAGGGAGCGGGAAAGCTGCAGAATGGTGTAGGGGATTCCAGGCTAGGTCATTCCTGACTGGGTCTATAAGCAGAAGGAGTGCTTTTTGTAAAGCGAATTTCTATGGTTCTTCAATAGGTATAGGATGTAATCGTGTTTCTGCTTCAAAGGAAAGCAGCTAGGAGAAAGTTTCTTTTACCTGTGTGTGAGGGAGCTGGAAAGCTACAGAATGGTGCAGGGGATTCCAGGCTAGGCCATTCCTGGCTGGGTCTATTAGCAGAATGAGTGCTTTTTCTAAAGGGCATTTCTATGGTTCTTCAATGGGGCTAGGATGTAAACGTGTTTCTGTTTCAAAGGAAAGCAGCTAGGAGAAAGTTTCTCTTGCCAGTGTGTGAGGGAGCTGGAAAGCTACAGAATGATGCAGGGGATTCCAGGCTAGGCCATTCCTGGCTGGGTCTATTAGCAGAATGAGTGCTTTTTCTAAAGGGCATTTCTATGTTTCTTCAATGGGGTAGGATGTAAACGTGTTTCTGCTTGAAAGGAAAGCAGCTAGGAGAAAGTTTCTTTTGCCAGTGTGTTACACAGCTGGAAAGCTGCAGAATGGTGTAGGGGATTCCAGGCTAGGTCATTCCTGACTGGGTCTATAAGCAGAAGGAGTGCTTGTTGTAAAGCGAATTTCTATGGTTCTTCAGTGGGGCTAGGATGTAAACGTGTTTCTGCTTCAAAGGAAAGCAGCTAGGAGAAAGTTTCTTTTGCCAGTGTGTTATGCGGCTGGAAAGCTGCAGAATGGTGTAGGGGATTCCAGGCTAGGTCATTCCTGGCTGGGTCTATAAGCAGAAGGAGTGCTTTTTGCAAAGCGAATTTCTATGGTTCTTCAATAGGGATAGGATGTAAACGTGTTTCTGCTTCAAAGGAAAGCAGCTAGGAGAAAGTTTCTTTTGCCAGTGTGTGAGTGAGCTGGAATGCTGCAGAATGGTGTAGGGGATTCCAGGCTAGGTCATTCCTGACTGGGTCTATAAGCAGAAGGAGTGCTTTTTCTAAA
Organism: Pogoniulus pusillus; assembly: GCF_015220805.1. NCBI lineage: Eukaryota > Metazoa > Chordata > Aves > Piciformes > Lybiidae > Pogoniulus > Pogoniulus pusillus. Next base: position 40,238 of record NW_026974543.1, on the reverse strand, counting down.
TGGCATTTCTATGGTTCTTCAATGGGGCTAGGATGTAAACGTGTTTCTGCTTCAAAGGAAAGCAGCTAGGAGAAAGTTTCTTTTGCCAGTGTGTGAGGGAGCGGGAAAGCTGCAGAATGGTACAGGGGATTCCAGGCTAGGTCATTCCTGACTGGGTCTATAAGCAGAAGGAGTGCATTATGTAAACCGAATTTCTATGGTTCTTCAATAGGGATAGGATGTAATCGTGTTTCTGCTTCAAAGGAAAGCAGCTAGGAGAAAGTTTCTTTTGCCAGTGTGTGAGGGAGATGGAAAGCTACAGAATGATGCAGGGGATTCCAGGCTAGGCCATTCCTGGCTGGGTCTATAAGCAGAAGGAGTGCTTTTTCTAAAGGGCATTTCTATGTTTCTTCAATGGGGCTAGGATGTAAACGTGTTTCTGCTTGAAAGGAAAGCAGCTAGGAGAAAGTTTCTTTTGCCAGTGTGTTACACAGCTGGAAAGCTGCAGAATGGTGTAGGGGATTCCAGGCTAGGTCATTCCTGACTGGGTCTATAAGCAGAAGGAGTGCTTTTTGTAAAGCGAATTTCTATGGTTCTTCAATGGGGCTAGGATGTAAACGTGTTTCTGCTTCAAGGGAAAGCAGCTAGGAAAAAGTTTCTTTTGCCAGTGTGTGAGGGAGCTGGAAAGCTACAGAATGGTGCAGGGGATTCCAGGCTAGGCCATTCCTGGCTGGGTCTACGCGCAGAAGGAGTGCTTTTTGTAAACGGCATTTCTATGGTTCTTCAATGGGGCTAGGATGTAAACGTGTTTCTGCTTCAAAGGAAAGCAGCTAGGAGAAAGTTTCTTTTGCCAGTGTGTGACGCAGCTGGAAAGCTGCAGAATGGTGCAGGGGATTCCAGGCGAGGTCATTCCTGGCTGGGTCTATAAGCAGAAGGAGTGCTTTTTCTAAACGGCATTTCTATGGTTCTTCAACGGGGCTAGGATGTAAATGTGTTTCTGCTTCAAAGGAAAGCAGCTAAGAGAAAGTTTCCTTTGCCCCTGTGTGTGGGGGTGGAAAGCTACTGAATGGTGCAGGGGATTCCAGGCTAGGCCATTCCTGGCTGGGTCTATAAGCAGAAGGAGTGCTTTTTGTAAACCGAATATCTATGGTTCTTCAAAGGGGCTAGGATGTAAACATGTTTCTGCTTCAAAGGAAAGGAGCTAGGAGAAAGTTTCTTTTGCCAGTGTGTGACGCAGCTGGAAAGCTGCAGAATGGTGTGGGGGATTCCAGGCTAGGTCATTCCTGACTGGGTCTATAAGCAGAAGGAGTGCTTTTTGTAAAGCGAATTTCTATGGTTCTTCAATAGGGATAGGATGTAAATGTGTTTCTGCTTGAAAGGAAAGCAGCTAGGAGAAAATTTCTTTTGCCAGTGTTTTACGCAGCTGGAAAGCTGCAGAATGGTGTAGGGGATTCCAGGCTAGGGCATTCCTGGCTGGGTCTATAAGCAGAAGGAGTGCTTTTTCTAAACGGCATTTCTATGGTTTTTCAATGGGGCTAGGATGTAAACGTGTTTCTGCTTCAAAGGAAAGCAGCTAGGAGAAAGTTTCTTTTGCCAGTGTGTGAGGGAGCTGGAAAGCTGCAGAATGGTGCAGGGGATTCCAGGCGAGGTCATTCCTGACTGGGTCTATAAGCAGAAGGTGTGCTTTTTCTAAACGGCATTTCTATGGTTCTTCAATGGGGCTAGGATGTAAACGTGTTTCTGCTTCAAAGGAAAGCAGCTAGGAGAAAGTTTCTTTTGCCAGTGTGTGAGGGAGCTGGAAAGCTGCAGAATGGTGTAGGGGACTCCAGGCTACGTCATTCCTGACTGGGTCTATAAGCAGAAGGAGTGCTTTTTCTAAATGGCATTTCTATGGTTCTTCAATGGGGCTAGGATGTAAACGTGTTTCTGCTTCAAAGGAAAGCAGCTAGGAGAAAGTTTCTTTTGCCAGTGTGTGACGCAGCTGGAAAGCTGCAGAATGGTGTAGGGGATTCCAGGCTAGGTCATTCCTGACTGGGTCTATAAGCAGAAGGAGTGCTTTTTGTAAAGCGAATTTCTATGGTTCTTCAATGGGGCTAGGATGTAAACGTGTTTCTGCTTCAAAGGAAAGCAGCTAGGAGAGAGTTTCTTTTGCCAGTGTGTGACACAGCTGGAAAGCTAGACAATGGTGCAGGGGATTCCAGGCTAGGCCATTCCTGGCTGGGTCTATAAGCAGAAGGAGTGCTTTTTGTAAACCGAATATCTATGGTTCTTCAATGGGGCTAGGATGTAAACATGTTTCTGCTTCAAAGGAAAGGAGCTAGGAGAAAGTTTCTTTTGCCAGTGTGTGACGCAGCTGGAAAGCTAGAGAATGGTGCAGGGGATTCCAGGCTAGGCCATTCCTGAATGGGTCTATAAGCAGAAGGAGTGCTTTTTCTAAACAGCATTTCTATGGTTCTTCAATGGGGCTAGGATGTAAACGTGTTTCTGCTTCAAAGGAAAGCAGCTAGGAGAAAGTTTCTTTTGCCAGTGTTTTACGCAGCTGGAAAGCTGCAGAATGGTGTAGGGGATTCCAGGCTAGGTCATTCCTGACTGGGTCTATAAGCAGAAGGAGTGCTTTTTGTAAAGCGAATTTCTATGGTTCTTCAATGGGGCTAGGATGTAAACGTGTTTCTGCTTCAAAGGAAAGCAGCTAGGAGAAAGTTTCTTTTGCCAGTGTGTGAGGGAGCTGGAAAGCTACAGAATGGTGTAGGGGATTCCAGGCTAGGCCATTCCTGGCTGGGTATATAATCAGAATGAGTGCTTTTTGTAAACCGAATTTCTATGGTTCTTCTATGGGGCTAGGATGTAAACGTGTTTCTGTTTCACAGGAAAGCAGCTAGGAGAAAGTTTCTTTTGCCAGTGTGTGACGCAGCTGGAAAGCTACAGAATGGTGTAGGGGATTCCAGGCTAGGTCATTCCTGATTGGGTCTATAAGCAGAATGAGTACTTTTTGTATAGCGAATTTCTATGGTTCTTCAGTGGGGCTAGGATGTAAACGTGTTTCTGCTTCAAAGGAAAGCAGCTAGGAGAAAGTTTCTTTTGCCAGTGTGTGACGCAGCTGGAAAGCTGCAGAATGGTGTAGGGGATTCCAGGCTAGGTCATTCCTGACTGGGTCTATAAGCAGAAGGAGTGCTTTTTGCAAAGCGAATTTCTATGGTTCTTCGATAGGGATAGGATGTAAACGTGTTTCTGCTTCAAAGGAAAGCAGCTAGGAGAAAGTTTCTTTTGCCAGTGTGTGAGTGAGCTGGAATGCTGCAGAATGGTGTAGGGGATTCCAGGCTAGGTCATTCCTGACTGGGTCTATAAGCAGAAGGAGTGCTTTTTCTAAATGGCATTTCTATGGTTCTTCAATGGGGCTAGGATGTAAACGTGTTTCTGCTTCAAATGAAAGCAGCTAGGAGAAAGTTTCTTTTGCCATTGTGTGAGGGAGCTGGAAAGCTGCAGAATGGTGCAGGGGATTCCAGGCTAGGCCATTCCTGGCTGGGTCTACATGTAGAATGAGTGGTTTTTGTATATCGAATTTCAATGGTTCTTCAATGGGGCTAGGATGTAAACGTGTTTCTGCTTCAAAGGAAAGCAGCTAGGAGAAAGTTTCTTTTGCCAGTGTGTGACGCAACTGGAAAGCTGCAGAATGGTGTAGCGGATTCCAGGCTAGGTCATTCCTGATTGGGTCTATAAGCAGAAGGAGTACTTTTTGTATAGCGAATTTCTATGGTTCTTCAGTGGGGATAGGATGTAAACGTGTTTCTGCTTCAAAGGAAAGCAGCTAGGAGAAAGTTTCTTTTGCCAGTGTGTGAGGGAGCTGGAAAGCTGCAGAATGGTGCAGGGGATTCCAGGCTAGGCCATTCCTGGCTGGGTCTATAAGCAGAAGGATTGCTTTTTGTAAAGCGAATTTCTATGGTTCTTCAATGGGGCTAGGATGTAAACGTGTTTCTGCTTCAAAGGAAAGCAGCTAGGAGAAAGTTTCTTTTGCCAGTGTGTGAGGGAGCTGGAAAGCTACAGAATGGTGCAGGGGATTCCAGGCTAGGCCATTCCTGGCTGGGTATATAATCAGAATGAGTGCTTTTTGTAAACCGAATTTCTATGGTTCTTCAATGGGGCTAGGATGTAAACGTGTTTCTGCTTCAAAGAAAGCAGCTAGGAGAACGTTTCTTTTGCCAGTGTGTGACGCAGCTGGAAAGCTACAGAATGGTGTAGGGGATTCCAGGCTAGGTCATTCCTGATTGGGTCTATAAGCAGAATGAGTACTTTTTGTATAGCGAATTTCTATGGTTCTTCAGTGGGGCTAGGATGTAAACGTGTTTCTGCTTCAAAGGAAAGCAGCTAGGAGAAAGTTTCTTTTGCCAGTGTGTGACGCAGCTGGAAAGCTGCAGAATGGTGTAGGGGATTCCAGGCTAGGTCATTCCTGACTGCGTCTATAAGAAGAAGGAGTGCTTTTTGTAAAGCGAATTTCTATGGTTCTTCAATAGGGATAGGATGTAAACGTGTTTCTGCTTCAAAGGAAAGCAGCTAGGAGAAAGTTTCTTTTGCCAGTGTGTGAGTGAGCTGGAATGCTGCAGAATGGTGTAGGGGATTCCAGGCTAGGTCATTCCTGACTGGGTCTATAAGCAGAAGGAGTGCTTTTTCTAAATGGTATTTCTATGGTTCTTCAATGGGGCTAGGATGTAAACGTATTTCTGCTTCAAAGGAAAGCAGCTAGGAGGAAGTTTCTTTTGCCAGTGTGTGAGGGAGCTGGAAAGCTGCAGAATGGTGCAGGGGATTCCAGGCTAGGCCATTCCTGACTGGGTTTCTAAGCAGAAGGAGTGCTTTTTCTAAACGGCATTTCTATGGTTCTTCAATGGGGCTAGGATGTAAACGTGTTTCTGCTTCAAAGGAAAGCAGCTAGGAGAAAGTTTCTTTTGCCAGTGTGTGAGGGAGCTGGAAAGCTGCAGAATGGTGTAGGGGATTCCAGGCTAGGTCATTCCTGACTGGGTCTATAAGCAGAAGGAGTGCATTTTGTAAAGCGAATTTCTATGGTTCTTCAATAGGGATAGGATGTAATCGTGTTTCTGCTTCAAAGGAAAGCAGCTAGGAGAAAGTTTCTTTTACCTGTGTGTGAGGGAGCTGGAAAGCTACAGAATGGTGCAGGGGATTCCAGGCTAGGCCATTCCTGGCTGGGTCTATTAGCAGAATGAGTGCTTTTTCTAAAGGGCATTTCTATGGTTCTTCAATGGGGCTAGGATGTAAACGTGTTTCTGTTTCAAAGGAAAGCAGCTAGGAGAAAGTTTCTCTTGCCAGTGTGTGAGGGAGCTGGAAAGCTACAGAATGATGCAGGGGATTCCAGGCTAGGCCATTCCTGGCTGGGTCTATAAGCAGAAGGAGTGCTTTTTCTAAAGGGCATTTCTATGTTTCTTCAATGGGGTAGGATGTAAACGTGTTTCTGCTTGAAAGGAAAGCAGCTAGGAGAAAGTTTCTTTTGCCAATGTGTTACACAGCTGGAAAGCTGCAGAATGGTGTAGGGGATTCCAGGCTAGGTCATTCCTGACTGGGTCTATAAGCAGAAGGAGTGCTTGTTGTAAAGCGAATTTCTATGGTTCTTCAGTGGGGCTAGGATGTAAACGTGTTTCTGCTTCAAAGGAAAGCAGCTAGGAGAAAGTTTCTTTTGCCAGTGTGTTATGCGGCTGGAAAGCTGCAGAATGGTGTAGGGGATTCCAGGCTAGGTCATTCCTGACTGGGTCTATAAGCAGAAGGAGTGCTTTTTGCAAAGCGAATTTCTATGGTTCTTCAATAGGGATAGGATGTAAACGTGTTTCTGCTTCAAAGGAAAGCAGCTAGGAGAAAGTTTCTTTTGCCAGTGTGTGAGTGAGCTGGAATGCTGCAGAATGGTGTAGGGGATTCCAGGCTAGGTCATTCCTGACTGGGTCTATAAGCAGAAGGAGTGCTTTTTCTAAATGGCATTTCTATGGTTCTTCAATGGGGCTAGGATGTAAACGTGTTTCTGCTTCAAAGGAAAGCAGCTAGGAGAAAGTTTCTTTTGCCAGTGTGTGAGGGAGCGGGAAAGCTGCAGAATGGTGCAGGGGATTCCAGGCTAGGTCATTCCTGACTGGGTCTATAAGCAGAAGGAGTGCTTTTTGTAAACCGAATTTCTATGGTTCTTCAATAGGGATAGGATGTAATCGTGTTTCTGCTTCAAAGGAAAGCAGCTAGGAGAAAGTTTCTTTTGCCAGTGTGTGAGGGAGCTGGAAAGCTACAGAATGATGCAGGGGATTCCAGGCTAGGCCATTCCTGGCTGGGTCTATAAGCAGAAGGAGTGCTTTTTCTAAAGGGCATTTCTATGTTTCTTCAATGGGGCTAGGATGTAAACGTGTTTCTGCTTGAAAGGAAAGCAGCTAGGAGAAAGTTTCTTTTGCCAGTGTGTTACACAGCTGGAAAGCTGCAGAATGGTGTAGGGGATTCCAGGCTAGGTCATTCCTGACTGGGTCTATAAGCAGAAGGAGTGCTTTTTGTAAAGCGAATTTCTATGGTTCTTCAATGGGGCTAGGATGTAAACGTGTTTCTGCTTCAAAGGAAAGCAGCTAGGAGAGAGTTTCTTTTGCCAGTGTGTGACACAGCTGGAAAGCTAGACAATGGTGCAGGGGATTCCAGGCTAGGCCATTCCTGGCTGGGTCTACGCGCAGAAGGAGTGCTTTTTGTAAACGGCATTTCTATGGTTCTTCAATGGGGCTAGGATGTAAACGTGTTTCTGCTTCAAAGGAAAGCAGCTAGGAGAAAGTTTCTTTTGCCAGTGTGTGACGCAGCTGGAAAGCTGCAGAATGGTGCAGGGGATTCCAGGCGAGGTCATTCCTGGCTGGGTCTATAAGCAGAAGGAGTGCTTTTTCTAAACGGCATTTCTATGGTTCTTCAACGGGGCTAGGATGTAAATGTGTTTCTGCTTCAAAGGAAAGCAGCTAAGAGAAAGTTTCCTTTGCCCCTGTGTGTGGGGGTGGAAAGCTACTGAATGGTGCAGGGGATTCCAGGCTAGGCCATTCCTGGCTGGGTCTATAAGCAGAAGGAGTGCTTTTTGTAAACCGAATATCTATGGTTCTTCAATGGGGCTAGGATGTAAACATGTTTCTGCTTCAAAGGAAAGGAGCTAGGAGAAAGTTTCTTTTGCCAGTGTGTGACGCAGCTGGAAAGCTGCAGAATGGTGTGGGGGATTCCAGGCTAGGTCATTCCTGACTGGGTCTATAAGCAGAAGGAGTGCTTTTTGTAAAGCGAATTTCTATGGTTCTTCAATAGGGATAGGATGTAAATGTGTTTCTGCTTCAAAGGAAAGGAGCTAGGAGAAAGTTTCTTTTGCCAGTGTGTGAGGGAGCTGGAAAGCTACAGAATGATGCAGGGGATTCCAGGCTAGGCCATTCCTGGCTGGGTCTATAAGCAGAAGGAGTGCTTTTTCGAAACGGCATTTCTATGGTTCTTCAATGGGGCTAGGATGTAAATGTGTTTCTGCTTGAAAGGAAAGCAGCTAGGAGAAAATTTCTTTTGCCAGTGTTTTACGCAGCTGGAAAGCTGCAGAATGGTGTAGGGGATTCCAGGCTAGGTCATTCCTGACTGGGTCTATAAGCAGAAGGAGTGCTTTTTGTAAAGCGAATTTCTATGGTTCTTCAAAAGGGATAGGATGTAAACGTGTTTCTCCTTCAAAGGAAAGCAGCTAGGAGAAAGTTTCTTTGGCCAGTGAGTGACACAGCTGGAAAGCTGCAGAATGGTGTAGGGGATTCCAGGCTAGGGCATTCCTGGCTGGGTCTATAAGCAGAAGGAGTGCTTTTTCTAAACGGCATTTCTATGGTTTTTCAATGGGGCTAGGATGTAAACGTGTTTCTGCTTCAAAGGAAAGCAGCTAGGAGAAAGTTTCTTTTGCCAGTGTGTGAGGGAGCTGGAAAGCTGCAGAATGGTGCAGGGGATTCCAGGCGAGGTCATTCCTGACTGGGTCTATAAGCAGAAGGTGTGCTTTTTCTAAACGGCATTTCTATGGTTCTTCAATGGGGCTAGGATGTAAACGTGTTTCTGCTTCAAAGGAAAGCAGCTAGGAGAAAGTTTCTTTTGCCAGTGTGTGAGGGAGCTGGAAAGCTGCAGAATGGTGTAGGGGACTCCAGGCTACGTCATTCCTGACTGGGTCTATAAGCAGAAGGAGTGCTTTTTCTAAAGGGCATTTCTATGGTTCTTCAATGGGGCTAGGATGTAAACGTGTTTCTGCTTCAAAGGAAAGCAGCTAGGAGAAAGTTTCTTTTGCCAGTGTGTGACGCAGCTGGAAAGCTGCAGAATGGTGTAGGGGATTCCAGGCTAGGTCATTCCTGACTGGGTCTATAAGCAGAAGGAGTGCTTTTTGTAAAGCGAATTTCTATGGTTCTTCAATGGGGCTAGGATGTAAACGTGTTTCTGCTTCAAAGGAAAGCAGCTAGGAGAGAGTTTCTTTTGCCAGTGTGTGACACAGCTGGAAAGCTAGACAATGGTGCAGGGGATTCCAGGCTAGGCCATTCCTGGCTGGGTCTATAAGCAGAAGGAGTGCTTTTTGTAAACCGAATATCTATGGTTCTTCAATGGGGCTAGGATGTAAACATGTTTCTGCTTCAAAGGAACGGAGCTAGGAGAAAGTTTCTTTTGCCAGTGTGTGACGCAGCTGGAAAGCTGCAGAATGGTGTAGGGGATTCCAGGCTAGGTCATTCCTGACTGGGTCTATAAGCAGAAGGAGTGCTTTTTCTAAACGGCATTTCTATGGTTCTTCAATGGGGCTAGGATGTAAATGTGTTTCTGCTTCAAAGGAAAGCAGCTAGGAGAAAGTTTCTTTTGCCAGTGTGTGACGCAGCTGGAAAGCTGCAGAATGGTGCAGGGGATTCCAGGCTAGGTCATTCCTGACTGGGTCTATAAGCAGAAGGAGTGCATTTTGTAAAGCGAATTTCTATGGTTCTTCAATAGGGATAGGATGTAAACGTGTTTCTGCTTCAAAGGAAAGCAGCTAGGAGAAAGTTTCTTTTACCAGTGTGTGAGGGAGCTGGAAAGCTACAGAATGGTGCAGGGGATTCCAGGCTAGGCCATTCCTGGCTGGGTCTATAAGCAGAAGGAGTGCTTTTTGTAAACCCAATACCTATGGTTCTTCAATGGGGCTAGGATGTAAACGTGTTTCTGCTTCAAAGGAAAGCAGCTAGGAGAGAGTTTCTTTTGCCAGTGTGTGACACAGCTGGAAAGCTAGAGAATGGTGCAGGGGATTCCAGGCTAGGCCATTCCTGAATGGGTCTATAAGCAGAAGGAGTGCTTTTTCTAAACAGCATTTCTATGGTTCTTCAATGGGGCTAGGATGTAAACGTGTTTCTGCTTGAAAGGAAAGCAGCTAGGAGAAAGTTTCTTTTGCCAGTGTTTTACGCAGCTGGAAAGCTGCAGAATGGTGTAGGGGATTCCAGGCTAGGTCATTCCTGACTGGGTCTATAAGCAGAAGGAGTGCTTTTTGTAAAGCGAATTTCTATAGTTCTTCAAAAGGGATAGGATGTAAACGTGTTTCTGCTTCAAAGGAAAGCAGCTAGGAGAAAGTTTCTTTGGCCAGTGAGTGACACAGCTGGAAAGCTGCAGAATGGTGTAGGGGATTCCAGGCTAGGGCATTCCTGGCTGGGTCTATAAGCAGAAGGAGTGCTTTTTCTAAACGGCATTTCTATGGTTTTTCAATGGGGCTAGGATGTAAACGTGTTTCTGCTTCAAAGGAAAGCAGCTAGGAGAAAGTTCCTTTTGCCAGTGTGTGATGCAGCTGGAAAGCTGCAGAATGGTGCAGGGGATTCTAGGCTAGGTCATTCCTGACTGGGTCTATAAGCAGAAGGAGTGCTTTTTCTAAATGGCATTTCTATGGGTCTTCAATGGGGCTAGGATGTAAACGTGTTTCTGCTTCAAAGGAAAGCAGCTAGGAGAGTGTTTCTTTTGCCAGTGTGTGACACAGCTGGAAAGCTGCAGAATGGTGTAGGGGATTCCAGGCTAGGTCATTCCTGACTGGGTCTATAAGCAGAAGGAGTGCTTTTTCTAAAGGGCATTTCTATGGTTCTTCAATGGGGCTAGGATGTAAATGTGTTTCTGCTTCAAAGGAAAGCAGATAAGAGAAAGTTTCTTTTGCCAGTGTGTGAGGGGGTGGAAAGCTACTGAATGGTGCAGGGGATTCCAGGCTAGGCCATTCCTGGCTGGGTCTATAAGCAGAATGAGTGCTTTTTGTAAACCGAATATCTATGGTTCTTCAATGGGGCTAGGATGTAAAAGTGTTTCTGCTTCAAAGGAAAGCAGCTAGGAGAGAGTTTCTTTTGCCAGTGAGTGACACAGCTGGAAAGCTGCAGAATGGTGTAGGGGATTCCAGGCTAGGGCATTCCTGACTGGGTCTATAAGCAGAAGGAGTGCTTTTTCTAAACGGCATTTCTATGGTTCTTCAATGGGGCTAGGATGTAAACGTGTTTCTGCTTCAAAGGAAAGCAGCTAGGAGAGTGTTTCTTTTGCCAGTGTGTGACAAAGGTGGAGAGCTGCAGAATGGTGCAGGGGACTCCAGGCTAGGTCATTCCTGACTGGGTCTATAAGCAGAAGGAGTGCTTTTTCTAAACGGCATTACTATGGTTCTTCAATGGGGCTAGGATGTAAACGTGTTTCTGCTTCAAAGGAAAGCAGCTAGGAGAAAGTTTCTTTTGCCAGTGTGTTATGCAGCTGGAAAGCTGCAGAATGGTGCAGGGGATTCCAGGCTCGGTCATTCCTGGCTGGGTCTATAAGCAGAAGGAGTGCTTTTTCAAAACGGCATTTCTATGGTTCTTCAATGGGGCTAGGATGTAAACGTGTTTCTGCTTCAAAGGAAAGCAGCTAGGAGAAAGTTTCTTTTGCCATTGTGTTATGCAGCTGGAAAGCTGCAGAATGGTGCAGGGGATTCCAGGCTAGGGCATTCCTGGCTGGGTGTCCACGCAGAAGGAGTGCTTTTTCTAAAGGGCATTTCTATGTTTCTTGAATGGGGCTAGGATGTAAACGTGTTTCTGCTTCAAAGGAAAGCAGCTAGGAGAAAGTTTCTTTTGCCAGTGTGTGACACAGCTGGAAAGCTACAGAATGGTGCAGGGGATTCCAGGCTAGGCCATTCCTGAATGGGTCTATAAGCAGAAGGAGTGCTTTTTCTAAAGGGCATTTCTATGGTTCTTCAATGGGGCTAGGATGTAAACGTGTTTCTGTTTCAAAGGAAAGCAGCTAGGAGAAAGTTTCTTTTGCCAGTGTGTGAGGGAGCTGGAAAGCTACAGAATGATGCAGGGGATTCCAGGCTAGGCCATTCCTGGCGGGGTCTATAAGCAGAAGGAGTGCTTATTCTAAAGGGCATTTCTATGTTTCTTCAATGGGGCTAGGATGTAAACGTGTTTCTGCTTGAAAGGAAAGCAGCTAGGAGAAAGTTTCTTTTGCCAATGTGTTACACAGCTGGAAAGCTGCAGAATGGTGTAGGGGATTCCAGGCTAGGTCATTCCTGACTGGGTCTATAAGCAGAAGGAGTGCTTTTTGTAAACCGAATTTCTATGGTTCTTCAATGGGGCTAGGATGTAAACGTGTTTCTGCTTCAAAGGAAAGCAGCTAGGAGAAAGTTTCTTTTGCCAGTGAGTGACACAGCTGGAAAGCTGCAGAATGGTGTAGGGGATTCCAGGCTAGGGCATTCCTGGCTGCGTCTATAAGCAGAAGGAGTGCTTTTTCTAAACGGCATTTCTATGGTTTTTCAATGGGGCTAGGATGTAAACGTGTTTCTGCTTCAAAGGAAAGCAGCTAGGAGAAAGTTTCTTTTGCCAGTGTGTGAGGGAGCTGGAAAACTACAGAATGGTGCAGGGGATTCCAGGCTAGGCCATTCCTGGCTGGGTCTATTAGCAGAATGAGTGCTTTTTGTAAACCGAATATCTATGGTTCTTCATTGGGGCTAGGATGTAAACGTGTTTCTGCTTCAAAGGAAAGCAGCTAGGATAGAGTTTCTTTTGCCAGTGTGTGACACAGCTGGAAAGCTACAGAATTGTGCAAGGGATTCCAGGCTAGGCCATTCCTGGCTGGGACCATAAGCAGAAGGAGTGCTTTTTGTAAAGCGAATTTCTATGGTTCTTCAAAAGGGATAGGATGTAAACGTGTTTCTGCTTCAAAGGAAAGCAGCTAGGAGAAAGTTTCTTTTGCCAGTGAGTGACACAGCTGGAAAGCTGCAGAATGGTGTAGGGGATTCCAGGCTAGGGCATTCCTGGCTGGGTCTATAAGCAGAAGGAGTGCTTTTTCTAAACGGCATTTCTATGGTTCTTCAATGGGGCTAGGATGTAAACATGTTTCTGCTTCAAAGGAAAGCAGCTAGGAGAAAGTTTCTTTTGCCAGTGTGTGAGGGAGCTGGAAAGCTGCAGAATGGTGCAGGGGATTCCAGGCGAAGGCATTCCTGACTGGGTCTATAAGCAGATGGTGTGCTTTTTCTAAAGGGCATTTCTATGGTTCTTCAACGGGGCTAGGATGTAAACGTGTTTCTGCTTCAAAGGAAAGCAGCTAAGAGAAAGTTTCTTTTGCCAGTGTGTGAGGGGGTGGAAAGCTACTGAATGGTGCAGGGGATTCCAGGCTAGGCCATTCCTGGCTGGGTCTATAAGCAGAATGAGTGCTTTTTGTAAACCGAATATCTATGGTTCTTCAATGGGGCTAGGATGTAAACGTGTTTCTGCTTCAAAGGAAAGCAGCTAGGAGAGAGTTTCTTTTGCCAGTGAGTGACACAGCTGGAAAGCTGCAGAATGGTGTAGGGGATTCCAGGCTAGGGCATTCCTGACTGGGTCTATAAGCAGAAGGAGTGCTTTTTCTAAACGGCATTTCTATGGTTCTTCAATGGGGCTAGGATGTAAACGTGTTTCTGCTTCAAAGGAAAGCAGCTAGGAGAGTGTTTCTTTTGCCAGTGTGTGACAAAGGTGGAGAGCTGCAGAATGGTGCAGGGGACTCCAGGCTAGGTCATTCCTGACTGGGTCTATAAGCAGAAGGAGTGCTTTTTCTAAACGGCATTTCTATGGTTCTTCAATGGGGCTAGGATGTAAACGTGTTTCTGCTTCAAAGGAAAGCAGCTAGGAGAAAGTTTCTTTTGCCAGTGTGTTATGCAGCTGGAAAGCTGCAGAATGGTGCAGGGGATTCCAGGCTCGGTCATTCCTGGCTGGGTCTATAAGCAGAAGGAGTGCTTTTTCAAAACGGCATTTCTATGGTTCTTCAATGGGGCTAGGATGTAAACGTGTTTCTGCTTCAAAGGAAAGCAGCTAGGAGAAAGTTTCTTTTGCCATTGTGTTATGCAGCTGGAAAGCTGCAGAATGGTGCAGGGGATTCCAGGCTAGGGCATTCCTGGCTGGGTGTCCACGCAGAAGGAGTGCTTTTTCTAAAGGGCATTTCTATGTTTCTTGAATGGGGCTAGGATGTAAACGTGTTTCTGCTTCAAAGGAAAGCAGCTAGGAGAAAGTTTCTTTTGCCAGTGTGTGACACAGCTGGAAAGCTACAGAATGGTGCAGGGGATTCCAGGCTAGGCCATTCCTGAATGGGTCTATAAGCAGAAGGAGTGCTTTTTCTAAAGGGCATTTCTATGGTTCTTCAATGGGGCTAGGATGTAAACGTGTTTCTGTTTCAAAGGAAAGCAGCTAGGAGAAAGTTTCTTTTGCCAGTGTGTGAGGGAGCTGGAAAGCTACAGAATGATGCAGGGGATTCCAGGCTAGGCCATTCCTGGCTGGGTCTATAAGCAGAAGGAGTGCTTTTTCTAAAGGGCATTTCTATGTTTCTTCAATGGGGCTAGGATGTAAACGTGTTTCTGCTTGAAAGGAAAGCAGCTAGGAGAAAGTTTCTTTTGCCAATGTGTTACACAGCTGGAAAGCTGCAGAATGGTGTAGGGGATTCCAGGCTAGGTCATTCCTGACTGGGTCTATAAGCAGAAGGAGTGCTTTTTGTAAACCGAATTTCTATGGTTCTTCAATGGGGCTAGGATGTAAACGTGTTTCTGCTTCAAAGGAAAGCAGCTAGGAGAAAGTTTCTTTTGCCAGTGAGTGACACAGCTGGAAAGCTGCAGAATGGTGTAGTGGATTCCAGGCTAGGGCATTCCTGGCTGCGTCTATAAGCAGAAGGAGTGCTTTTTCTAAACGGCATTTCTATGGTTTTTCAATGGGGCTAGGATGTAAACGTGTTTCTGCTTCAAAGGAAAGCAGCTAGGAGAAAGTTTCTTTTGCCAGTGTGTGAGGGAGCTGGAAAACTACAGAATGGTGCAGGGGATTCCAGGCTAGGCCATTCCTGGCTGGGTCTATTAGCAGAATGAGTGCTTTTTGTAAACCGAATATCTATGGTTCTTCATTGGGGCTAGGATGTAAACGTGTTTCTGCTTCAAAGGAAAGCAGCTAGGATAGAGTTTCTTTTGCCAGTGTGTGACACAGCTGGAAAGCTACAGAATTGTGCAAGGGATTCCAGGCTAGGCCATTCCTGGCTGGGACCATAAGCAGAAGGAGTGCTTTTTGTAAAGCGAATTTCTATGGTTCTTCAAAAGGGATAGGATGTAAACGTGTTTCTGCTTCAAAGGAAAGCAGCTAGGAGAAAGTTTCTTTTGCCAGTGTGTGACGCAGCTGGAAAGCTGCAGAATGGTGTAGGGGATTCCAGGCTAGGTCATTCCTGACTGCGTCTATAAGAAGAAGGAGTGCTTTTTGTAAAGCGAATTTCTATGGTTCTTCAATAGGGATAGGATGTAAACGTGTTTCTGCTTCAAAGGAAAGCAGCTAGGAGAAAGTTTCTTTTGCCAGTGTGTGAGTGAGCTGGAATGCTGCAGAATGGTGTAGGGGATTCCAGGCTAGGTCATTCCTGACTGGGTCTATAAGCAGAAGGAGTGCTTTTTCTAAATGGTATTTCTATGGTTCTTCAATGGGGCTAGGATGTAAACGTGTTTCTGCTTCAAAGGAAAGCAGCTAGGAGGAAGTTTCTTTTGCCAGTGTGTGAGGGAGCTGGAAAGCTGCAGAATGGTGCAGGGGATTCCAGGCTAGGCCATTCCTGACTGGGTTTCTAAGCAGAAGGAGTGCTTTTTCTAAACGGCATTTCTATGGTTCTTCAATGGGGCTAGGATGTAAACGTGTTTCTGCTTCAAAGGAAAGCAGCTAGGAGAAAGTTTCTTTTGCCAGTGTGTGAGGGAGCGGGAAAGCTGCAGAATGGTGTAGGGGATTCCAGGCTAGGTCATTCCTGACTGGGTCTATAAGCAGAAGGAGTGCATTTTGTAAAGCGAATTTCTATGGTTCTTCAATAGGGATAGGATGTAATCGTGTTTCTGCTTCAAAGGAAAGCAGCTAGGAGAAAGTTTCTTTTACCTGTGTGTGAGGGAGCTGGAAAGCTACAGAATGGTGCAGGGGATTCCAGGCTAGGCCATTCCTGGCTGGGTCTATTAGCAGAATGAGTGCTTTTTCTAAAGGGCATTTCTATGGTTCTTCAATGGGGCTAGGATGTAAACGTGTTTCTGTTTCAAAGGAAAGCAGCTAGGAGAAAGTTTCTCTTGCCAGTGTGTGAGGGAGCTGGAAAGCTACAGAATGATGCAGGGGATTCCAGGCTAGGCCATTCCTGGCTGGGTCTATAAGCAGAAGGAGTGCTTTTTCTAAAGGGCATTTCTATGTTTCTTCAATGGGGTAGGATGTAAACGTGTTTCTGCTTGAAAGGAAAGCAGCTAGGAGAAAGTTTCTTTTGCCAGTGTGTTACACAGCTGGAAAGCTGCAGAATGGTGTAGGGGATTCCAGGCTAGGTCATTCCTGACTGGGTCTATAAGCAGAAGGAGTGCTTGTTGTAAAGCGAATTTCTATGGTTCTTCAGTGGGGCTAGGATGTAAACGTGTTTCTGCTTCAAAGGAAAGCAGCTAGGAGAAAGTTTCTTTTGCCAGTGTGTTATGCGGCTGGAAAGCTGCAGAATGGTGTAGGGGATTCCAGGCTAGGTCATTCCTGACTGGGTCTATAAGCAGAAGGAGTGCTTTTTGCAAAGCGAATTTCTATGGTTCTTCAATAGGGATAGGATGTAAACGTGTTTCTGCTTCAAAGGAAAGCAGCTAGGAGAAAGTTTCTTTTGCCAGTGTGTGAGTGAGCTGGAATGCTGCAGAATGGTGTAGGGGATTCCAGGCTAGGTCATTCCTGACTGGGTCTATAAGCAGAAGGAGTGCTTTTTCTAAATGGCATTTCTATGGTTCTTCAATGGGGCTAGGATGTAAACGTGTTTCTGCTTCAAAGGAAAGCAGCTAGGAGAAAGTTTCTTTTGCCAGTGTGTGAGGGAGCGGGAAAGCTGCAGAATGGTGCAGGGGATTCCAGGCTAGGTCATTCCTGACTGGGTCTATAAGCAGAAGGAGTGCATTATGTAAACCGAATTTCTATGGTTCTTCAATAGGGATAGGATGTAATCGTGTTTCTGCTTCAAAGGAAAGCAGCTAGGAGAAAGTTTCTTTTGCCAGTGTGTGAGGGAGCTGGAAAGCTACAGAATGATGCAGGGGATTCCAGGCTAGGCCATTCCTGGCTGGGTCTATAAGCAGAAGGAGTGCTTTTTCTAAAGGGCATTTCTATGTTTCTTCAATGGGGCTAGGATGTAAACGTGTTTCTGCTTGAAAGGAAAGCAGCTAGGAGAAAGTTTCTTTTGCCAGTGTGTGACGCAGCTGGAAAGCTGCAGAATGGTGTAGGGGATTCCAGGCTAGGTCATTCCTGACTGGGTCTATAAGCAGAAGGAGTGCTTTTTGTAAAGCGAATTTCTATGGTTCTTCAATGGGGCTAGGATGTAAACGTGTTTCTGCTTCAAGGGAAAGCAGCTAGGAAAAAGTTTCTTTTGCCAGTGTGTGAGGGAGCTGGAAAGCTACAGAATGGTGCAGGGGATTCCAGGCTAGGCCATTCCTGGCTGGGTCTACGCGCAGAAGGAGTGCTTTTTGTAAACGGCATTTCTATGGTTCTTCAATGGGGCTAGGATGTAAACGTGTTTCTGCTTCAAAGGAAAGCAGCTAGGAGAAAGTTTCTTTTGCCAGTGTGTGACGCAGCTGGAAAGCTGCAGAATGGTGCAGGGGATTCCAGGCGAGGTCATTCCTGGCTGGGTCTATAAGCAGAAGGAGTGCTTTTTCTAAACGGCATTTCTATGGTTCTTCAACGGGGCTAGGATGTAAATGTGTTTCTGCTTCAAAGGAAAGCAGCTAAGAGAAAGTTTCCTTTGCCCCTGTGTGTGGGGGTGGAAAGCTACTGAATGGTGCAGGGGATTCCAGGCTAGGCCATTCCTGGCTGGGTCTATAAGCAGAAGGAGTGCTTTTTGTATACCGAATATCTATGGTTCTTCAATGGGGCTAGGATGTAAACATGTTTCTGCTTCAAAGGAAAGGAGCTAGGAGAAAGTTTCTTTTGCCAGTGTGTGACGCAGCTGGAAAGCTGCAGAATGGTGTGGGGGATTCCAGGCTAGGTCATTCCTGACTGGGTCTATAAGCAGAAGGAGTGCTTTTTGTAAAGCGAATTTCTATGGTTCTTCAATAGGGATAGGATGTAAATGTGTTTCTGCTTCAAAGGAAAGGAGCTAGGAGAAAGTTTCTTTTGCCAGTGTGTGAGGGAGCTGGAAAGCTACAGAATGATGCAGGGGATTCCAGGCTAGGCCATTCCTGGCTGGGTCTATAAGCAGAAGGAGTGCTTTTTCTAAACGGCATTTCTATGGTTCTTCAATGGGGCTAGGATGTAAATGTGTTTCTGCTTGAAAGGAAAGCAGCTAGGAGAAAATTTCTTTTGCCAGTGTTTTACGCAGCTGGAAAGCTGCAGAATGGTGTAGGGGATTCCAGGCTAGGTCATTCCTGACTGGGTCTATAAGCAGAAGGAGTGCTTTTTGTAAAGCGAATTTCTATGGTTCTTCAAAAGGGATAGGATGTAAACGTGTTTCTCCTTCAAAGGAAAGCAGCTAGGAGAAAGTTTCTTTGGCCAGTGAGTGACACAGCTGGAAAGCTGCAGAATGGTGTAGGGGATTCCAGGCTAGGGCATTCCTGGCTGGGTCTATAAGCAGAAGGAGTGCTTTTTCTAAACGGCATTTCTATGGTTTTTCAATGGGGCTAGGATGTAAACGTGTTTCTGCTTCAAAGGAAAGCAGCTAGGAGAAAGTTTCTTTTGCCAGTGTGTGAGGGAGCTGGAAAGCTGCAGAATGGTGCAGGGGATTCCAGGCGAGGTCATTCCTGACTGGGTCTATAAGCAGAAGGTGTGCTTTTTCTAAACGGCATTTCTATGGCTCTTCAATGGGGCTAGGATGTAAACGTGTTTCTGCTTCAAAGGAAAGCAGCTAGGAGAAAGTTTCTTTTGCCAGTGTGTGAGGGAGCTGGAAAGCTGCAGAATGGTGTAGGGGACTCCAGGCTAGGTCATTCCTGACTGGGTCTATAAGCAGAAGGAGTGCTTTTTCTAAAGGGCATTTCTATGGTTCTTCAATGGGGCTAGGATGTAAACGTGTTTCTGCTTCAAAGGAAAGCAGCTAGGAGAAAGTTTCTTTTGCCAGTGTGTGACGCAGCTGGAAAGCTGCAGAATGGTGTAGGGGATTCCAGGCTAGGTCATTCCTGACTGGGTCTATAAGCAGAAGGAGTGCTTTTTGTAAAGCGAATTTCTATGGTTCTTCAATGGGGCTAGGATGTAAACGTGTTTCTGCTTCAAAGGAAAGCAGCTAGGAGAGAGTTTCTTTTGCCAGTGTGTGACACAGCTGGAAAGCTAGACAATGGTGCAGGGGATTCCAGGCTAGGCCATTCCTGGCTGGGTCTATAAGCAGAAGGAGTGCTTTTTGTAAACCGAATATCTATGGTTCTTCAATGGGGCTAGGATGTAAACATGTTTCTGCTTCAAAGGAAAGGAGCTAGGAGAAAGTTTCTTTTGCCAGTGTGTGACGCAGCTGGAAAGCTGCAGAATGGTGTAGGGGATTCCAGGCTAGGTCATTCCTGACTGGGTCTATAAGCAGAAGGAGTGCTTTTTCTAAACGGCATTTCTATGGTTCTTCAATGGGGCTAGGATGTAAATGTGTTTCTGCTTCAAAGGAAAGCAGCTAGGAGAAAGTTTCTTTTGCCAGTGTGTGACGCAGCTGGAAAGCTGCAGAATGGTGCAGGGGATTCCAGGCTAGGTCATTCCTGACTGGGTCTATAAGCAGAAGGAGTGCATTTTGTAAAGCGAATTTCTATGGTTCTTCAATAGGGCTAGGATGTAAACGTGTTTCTGCTTCAAAGGAAAGCAGCTAGGAGAAAGTTTCTTTTACCAGTGTGTGAGGGAGCTGGAAAGCTACAGAATGGTGCAGGGGATTCCAGGCTAGGCCATTCCTGGCTGGGTCTATAAGCAGAAGGAGTGCTTTTTGTAAACCCAATACCTATGGTTCTTCAATGGGGCTAGGATGTAAACGTGTTTCTGCTTCAAAGGAAAGCAGCTAGGAGAGAGTTTCTTTTGCCAGTGTGTGACACAGCTGGAAAGCTAGAGAATGGTGCAGGGGATTCCAGGCTAGGCCATTCCTGAATGGGTCTATAAGCAGAAGGAGTGCTTTTTCTAAACAGCATTTCTATGGTTCTTCAATGGGGCTAGGATGTAAACGTGTTTCTGCTTGAAAGGAAAGCAGCTAGGAGAAAGTTTCTTTTGCCAGTGTTTTACGCAGCTGGAAAGCTGCAGAATGGTGTAGGGGATTCCAGGCTAGGTCATTCCTGACTGGGTCTATAAGCAGAAGGAGTGCTTTTTGTAAAGCGAATTTCTATGGTTCTTCAAAAGGGATAGGATGTAAACGTGTTTCTGCTTCAAAGGAAAGCAGCTAGGAGAAAGTTTCTTTGGCCAGTGAGTGACACAGCTGGAAAGCTGCAGAATGGTGTAGGGGATTCCAGGCTAGGGCATTCCTGGCTGGGTCTATAAGCAGAAGGAGTGCTTTTTCTAAACGGCATTTCTATGGTTTTTCAATGGGGCTAGGATGTAAACGTGTTTCTGCTTCAAAGGAAAGCAGCTAGGAGAAAGTTCCTTTTGCCAGTGTGTGACGCAGCTGGAAAGCTGCAGAATGGTGCAGGGGATTCCAGGCTAGGGCATTCCTGGCTGGGTGTCCACGCAGAAGGAGTGCTTTTTCTAAAGGGCATTTCTATGTTTCTTGAATGGGGCTAGGATGTAAACGTGTTTCTGCTTCAAAGGAAAGCAGCTAGGAGAAAGTTTCTTTTGCCAGTGTGTGACACAGCTGGAAAGCTACAGAATGGTGCAGGGGATTCCAGGCTAGGCCATTCCTGAATGGGTCTATAAGCAGAAGGAGTGCTTTTTCTAAAGGGCATTTCTATGGTTCTTCAATGGGGCTAGGATGTAAACGTGTTTCTGTTTCAAAGGAAAGCAGCTAGGAGAAAGTTTCTTTTGCCAGTGTGTGAGGGAGCTGGAAAGCTACAGAATGATGCAGGGGATTCCAGGCTAGGCCATTCCTGGCGGGGTCTATAAGCAGAAGGAGTGCTTATTCTAAAGGGCATTTCTATGTTTCTTCAATGGGGCTAGGATGTAAACGTGTTTCTGCTTGAAAGGAAAGCAGCTAGGAGAAAGTTTCTTTTGCCAATGTGTTACACAGCTGGAAAGCTGCAGAATGGTGTAGGGGATTCCAGGCTAGGTCATTCCTGACTGGGTCTATAAGCAGAAGGAGTGCTTTTTGTAAACCGAATTTCTATGGTTCTTCAATGGGGCTAGGATGTAAACGTGTTTCTGCTTCAAAGGAAAGCAGCTAGGAGAAAGTTTCTTTTGCCAGTGAGTGACACAGCTGGAAAGCTGCAGAATGGTGTAGGGGATTCCAGGCTAGGGCATTCCTGGCTGCGTCTATAAGCAGAAGGAGTGCTTTTTCTAAACGGCATTTCTATGGTTCTTCAATGGGGCTAGGATGTAAACGTGTTTCTGCTTCAAAGGAAAGCAGCTAGGAGAAAGTTTCTTTTGCCAGTGTGTGAGGGAGCTGGAAAACTACAGAATGGTGCAGGGGATTCCAGGCTAGGCCATTCCTGGCTGGGTCTATTAGCAGAATGAGTGCTTTTTGTAAACCGAATATCTATGGTTCTTCATTGGGGCTAGGATGTAAACGTGTTTCTGCTTCAAAGGAAAGCAGCTAGGATAGAGTTTCTTTTGCCAGTGTGTGACACAGCTGGAAAGCTACAGAATTGTGCAAGGGATTCCAGGCTAGGCCATTCCTGGCTGGGACCATAAGCAGAAGGAGTGCTTTTTGTAAAGCGAATTTCTATGGTTCTTCAAAAGGGATAGGATGTAAACGTGTTTCTGCTTCAAAGGAAAGCAGCTAGGAGAAAGTTTCTTTGGCCAGTGAGTGACACAGCTGGAAAGCTGCAGAATGGTGTAGGGGATTCCAGGCTAGGGCATTCCTGGCTGGGTCTATAAGCAGAAGGAGTGCTTTTTCTAAACGGCATTTCTATGGTTCTTCAATGGGGCTAGGATGTAAACATGTTTCTGCTTCAAAGGAAAGCAGCTAGGACAAAGTTTCTTTTGCCAGTGTGTGAGGGAGCTGGAAAGCTGCAGAATGGTGCAGGGGATTCCAGGCGAAGGCATTCCTGACTGGGTCTATAAGCAGATGGTGTGCTTTTTCTAAAGGGCATTTCTATGGTTCTTCAACGGGGCTAGGATGTAAACGTGTTTCTGCTTCAAAGGAAAGCAGCTAAGAGAAAGTTTCTTTTGCCAGTGTGTGAGGGGGTGGAAAGCTACTGAATGGTGCAGGGGATTCCAGGCTAGGCCATTCCTGGCTGGGTCTATAAGCAGAATGAGTGCTTTTTGTAAACCGAATATCTATGGTTCTTCAATGGGGCTAGGATGTAAACGTGTTTCTGCTTCAAAGGAAAGCAGCTAGGAGAGAGTTTCTTTTGCCAGTGAGTGACACAGCTGGAAAGCTGCAGAATGGTGTAGGGGATTCCAGGCTAGGGCATTCCTGACTGGGTCTATAAGCAGAAGGAGTGCTTTTTCTAAACGGCATTTCTATGGTTCTTCAATGGGGCTAGGATGTAAACGTGTTTCTGCTTCAAAGGAAAGCAGCTAGGAGAGTGTTTCTTTTGCCAGTGTGTGACAAAGGTGGAGAGCTGCAGAATGGTGCAGGGGACTCCAGGCTAGGTCATTCCTGACTGGGTCTATAAGCAGAAGGAGTGCTTTTTCTAAACGGCATTTCTATGGTTCTTCAATGGGGCTAGGATGTAAACGTGTTTCTGCTTCAAAGGAAAGCAGCTAGGAGAAAGTTTCTTTTGCCAGTGTGTTATGCAGCTGGAAAGCTGCAGAATGGTGCAGGGGATTCCAGGCTAGGTCATTCCTGGCTGGGTCTATAAGCAGAAGGAGTGCTTTTTCAAAACGGCATTTCTATGGTTCTTCAATGGGGCTAGGATGTAAACGTGTTTCTGCTTCAAAGGAAAGCAGCTAGGAGAAAGTTTCTTTTGCCATTGTGTTATGCAGCTGGAAAGCTGCAGAATGGTGCAGGGGATTCCAGGCTAGGGCATTCCTGGCTGGGTGTCCACGCAGAAGGAGTGCTTTTTCTAAAGGGCATTTCTATGTTTCTTCAATGGGGCTAGGATGTAAACGTGTTTCTGCTTCAAAGGAAAGCAGCTAGGAGAAAGTTTCTTTTGCCAGTGTGTGACACAGCTGGAAAGCTACAGAATGGTGCAGGGGATTCCAGGCTAGGCCATTCCTGAATGGGTCTATAAGCAGAAGGAGTGCTTTTTCTAAAGGGCATTTCTATGGGTCTTCAATGGGGCTAGGATGTAAACGTGTTTCTGTTTCAAAGGAAAGCAGCTAGGAGAAAGTTTCTTTTGCCAGTGTGTGAGGGAGCTGGAAAGCTACAGAATGATGCAGGGGATTCCAGGCTAGGCCATTCCTGGCTGGGTCTATAAGCAGAAGGAGTGCTTTTTCTAAAGGGCATTTCTATGTTTCTTCAATGGGGCTAGGATGTAAACGTGTTTCTGCTTGAAAGGAAAGCAGCTAGGAGAAAGTTTCTTTTGCCAATGTGTTACACAGCTGGAAAGCTGCAGAATGGTGTAGGGGATTCCAGGCTAGGTCATTCCTGACTGGGTCTATAAGCAGAAGGAGTGCTTTTTGTAAACCGAATTTCTATGGTTCTTCAATGGGGCTAGGATGTAAACGTGTTTCTGCTTCAAAGGAAAGCAGCTAGGAGAAAGTTTCTTTTGCCAGTGAGTGACACAGCTGGAAAGCTGCAGAATGGTGTAGGGGATTCCAGGCTAGGGCATTCCTGGCTGCGTCTATAAGCAGAAGGAGTGCTTTTTCTAAACGGCATTTCTATGGTTCTTCAATGGGGCTAGGATGTAAACGTGTTTCTGCTTCAAAGGAAAGCAGCTAGGAGAAAGTTTCTTTTGCCAGTGTGTGAGGGAGCTGGAAAACTACAGAATGGTGCAGGGGATTCCAGGCTAGGCCATTCCTGGCTGGGTCTATTAGCAGAATGAGTGCTTTTTGTAAACCGAATATCTATGGTTCTTCAATGGGGCTAGGATGTAAACGTGTTTCTGCTTCAAAGGAAAGCAGCTAGGATAGAGTTTCTTTTGCCAGTGTGTGACACAGCTGGAAAGCTACAGAATGGTGCAAGGGATTCCAGGCTAGGCCATTCCTGGCTGGGACCATAAGCAGAAGGAGTGCTTTTTGTAAAGCGAATTTCTATGGTTCTTCAAAAGGGATAGGATGTAAACGTGTTTCTGCTTCAAAGGAAAGCAGCTAGGAGAAAGTTTCTTTGGCCAGTGAGTGACACAGCTGGAAAGCTGCAGAATGGTGTAGGGGATTCCAGGCTAGGGCATTCCTGGCTGGGTCTATAAGCAGAAGGAGTGCTTTTTCTAAACGGCATTTCTATGGTTCTTCAATGGGGCTAGGATGTAAACATGTTTCTGCTTCAAAGGAAAGCAGCTAGGAGAAAGTTTCTTTTGCCAGTGTGTGAGGGAGCTGGAAAGCTGCAGAATGGTGCAGGGGATTCCAGGCGAAGGCATTCCTGACTGGGTCTATAAGCAGATGGTGTGCTTTTTCTAAACGGCATTTCTATGGTTCTTCAACGGGGCTAGGATGTAAACGTGTTTCTGCTTCAAAGGAAAGCAGCTAAGAGAAAGTTTCTTTTGCCAGTGTGTGAGGGGGTGGAAAGCTACTGAATGGTGCAGGGGATTCCAGGCTAGGCCATTCCTGGCTGGGTCTATAAGCAGAATGAGTGCTTTTTGTAAACCGAATATCTATGGTTCTTCAATGGGGCTAGGATGTAAACGTGTTTCTGCTTCAAAGGAAAGCAGCTAGGAGAGAGTTTCTTTTGCCAGTGTGTGACACAGCTGGAAAGCTAGACAATGGTGCAGGGGATTCCAGGCTAGGCCATTCCTGGCTGGGTCTATAAGCAGAAGGAGTGCTTTTTGTAAACCGAATATCTATGGTTCTTCAATGGGGCTAGGATGTAAACATGTTTCTGCTTCAAAGGAAAGGAGCTAGGAGAAAGTTTCTTTTGCCAGTGTGTGACGCAGCTGGAAAGCTGCAGAATGGTGTAGGGGATTCCAGGCTAGGTCATTCCTGACTGGGTCTATAAGCAGAAGGAGTGCTTTTTGTAAAGCGAATTTCTATGGTTCTTTAATGGGGCTAGGATGTAAACGTGTTTCTGCTTCAAAGGAAAGCAGCTAGGAGAAAGTTTCTTTTGCCAGTGTGTGAGGGAGCTGGAAAGCTACAGAATGATGCAGGGGATTCCAGGCTAGGCCATTCATGGCTGGGTCTATAAGCAGAAGAAGTGCTTTTTCTAAAGGGCATTTCTATGTTTCTTCAATGGGGCTAGGATGTAAATGTGTTTCTGCTTGAAAGGAAAGCAGCTAGGAGAAAGTTTCTTTTGCCAGTGTTTTACGCATCTGGAAAGCTGCAGAATGGTGTAGGGGATTCCAGGCTAGGTCATTCCTGACTGGGTCTATAAGCAGAAGGAGTGCTTTTTGTAAAGCGAATTTCTATGGTTCTTCAAAAGGGATAGGATGTAAACGTGTTTCTGCTTCAAAGGAAAGCAGCTAGGAGAAAGTTTCTTTTGCCAGTGTGTGAGGGAGCTGGAAAGCTGCAGAATGGTGCAGGGGATTCCAGGCGAGGTCATTCCTGGCTGGGTCTATAAGCAGAAGGAGTGCTTTTTCTAAACGGCATTTCTATGGTTTTTCAATGGGGCTAGGATGTAAACGTGTTTCTGCTTCAAAGGAAAGCAGCTAGGAGAAAGTTTCTTTTGCCAGTGTGTGAGGGAGCTGGAAAGCTGCAGAATGGTGCAGGGGATTCCAGGCGAGGGCATTCCTGACTGGGTCTATAAGCAGATGGTGTGCTTTTTCTAAACGGCATTTCTATGGTTCTTCAATGGGGCTAGGATGTAAACGTGTTTCTGCTTCAAAGGAAAGCAGCTAGGAGAAAGTTTCTTTTGCCAGTGTGTGACGCAGCTGGAAAGCTGCAGAATGGTGTAGGGGACTCCAGGCTACGTCATTCCTGACTGGGTCTATAAGCAGAAGGAGTGCTTTTTCTAAACGGCATTTCTATGGTTCTTCAATGGGGCTAGGATGTAAACGTGTTTCTGCTTCAAAGGAAAGCAGCTAGGAGAAAGTTTCTTTTGCCAGTGTGTGACGCAGCTGGAAAGCTGCAGAATGGTGCAGGGGATTCCAGGCTAGGTCATTCCTGACTGGGTCTATAAGCAGAAGGAGTGCATTTTGTAAAGCGAATTTCTATGGTTCTTCAATAGGGGCTAGGATGTAAACGTGTTTCTGCTTCAAAGGAAAGCAGCTAGGAGAAAGTTTCTTTTACCAGTGTGTGAGGGAGCTGGAAAGCTACAGAATGGTGCAGGGGATTCCAGGCTAGGCCATTCCTGGCTGGGTCTATAAGCAGAAGGAGTGCTTTTTGTAAACCCAATACCTATGGTTCTTCAATGGGGCTAGGATGTAAACGTGTTTCTGCTTCAAAGGAAAGCAGCTAGGAGAGAGTTTCTTTTGCCAGTGTGTGACACAGCTGGAAAGCTACAGAATGGTGCAGGGGATTCCAGGCTAGGCCATTCCTGAATGGGTCTATAAGCAGAAGGAGTGCTTTTTCTAAACAGCATTTCTATGGTTCTTCAATGGGGCTAGGATGTAAACGTGTTTCTGCTTGAAAGGAAAGCAGCTAGGAGAAAGTTTCTTTTGCCAGTGTTTTACGCAGCTGGAAAGCTGCAGAATGGTGTAGGGCATTCCAGGCTAGGTCATTCCTGACTGGGTCTATAAGCAGAAGGAGTGCTTTTTATAAAGCGAATTTCTATGGTTCTTCAAAAGGGATAGGATGTAAACGTGTTTCTGCTTCAAAGGAAAGCAGCTAGGAGAAAGTTTCTTTGGCCAGTGAGTGACACAGCTGGAAAGCTGCAGAATGGTGTAGGGGATTCCAGGCTAGGGCATTCCTGGCTGGGTCTATAAGCAGAAGGAGTGCTTTTTCTAAACGGCATTTCTATGGTTTTTCAATGGGGCTAGGATGTAAACGTGTTTCTGCTTCAAAGGAAAGCAGCTAGGAGAAAGTTCCTTTTGCCAGTGTGTGACGCAGCTGGAAAGCTGCAGAATGGTGCAGGGGATTCTAGGCTAGGTCATTCCTGACTGGGTCTATAAGCAGAAGGAGTGCTTTTTCTAAATGGCATTTCTATGGGTCTTCAATGGGGCTAGGATGTAAACGTGTTTCTGCTTCAAAGGAAAGCAGCTAGGAGAGTGTTTCTTTTGCCAGTGTGTGACACAGCTGGAAAGCTGCAGAATGGTGTAGGGGATTCCAGGCTAGGTCATTCCTGACTGGGTCTATAAGCAGAAGGAGTGCTTTTTCTAAACGGCATTTCTATGGTTCTTCAATGGGGCTAGGATGTAAATGTGTTTCTGCTTGAAAGGAAAGCAGCTAGGAGAAAATTTCTTTTGCCAGTGTTTTACGCAGCTGGAAAGCTGCAGAATGGTGTAGGGGATTCCAGGCTAGTTCATTCCTGACTGGGTCTATAAGCAGAAGGAGTGCTTTTTGTAAAAGCGAATTTCTATGGTTCTTCAATAGGGATAGGATGTAAACGTGTTTCTCCTTCAAAGGAAAGCCCAGCTCGGAGAAAGTTCTTTTGGCCAGTGAGTGGACACAGCTGAAAAGCTGCAGAATGGTGATAGGGGATTCCAGGCTAGGGCATTCCTGCTGGGTCTATAAGCACGAAGGAGTGCTTTTTCTAAAACGGCATTTCTATGGTTTTTCAATGGGGCTTGATGTAACGTGTTTCTGCTTCAAGAAAGCTGCTAGGAGAAAGTTCTTTTTGCCAGTGAGTGCGGAGCTGGAAAGCTGCAGAATGGTGCAGGGGATTCCAGGCTAGGCCATTCCTGGCTGGGTCTATAAGCAGAAGGAGTGCTTTTTGCTAAACCGAATTTCTATGGTTCTTCAATGGGGCTAGGATGTAAACGTGTTTCTGCTTCAAAGGAAAGCAGCTAGGAGAAAGTTTCTTTTGCCAGTGTGTGACGCAGCTGGAAAGCTGCAGAATGGTGTAGGGGATTCCAGGCTAGGCCATTCCTGACTGGGTCTATAAGCAGAAGGAGTGCTTTTTCTAAACGGCATTTCTATGGTTCTTCAATGGGGCTAGGATGTAAACGTGTTTCTGCTTCAAAGGAAAGCAGCTAGGAGAAAGTTTCTTTTGCCAGTGTGTGACGCAGCTGGAAAGCTGCAGAATGGTGCAGGGGATTCCAGGCTAGGCCATTCCTGACTGGGTCTATAAGCAGAAGGAGTGCTTTTTGTAATCTGAATTTCTATGGTTCTTCAATGGGCTAGGATGTAAACGTGTTTCTGCTTCAAAGGAAAGCAGCTAGGAGAAAGTTTCTTTTGCCAGTGTGTGACGCAGCTGGAAAGCTGCAGAATGGTGCAGGGGATTCCAGGCTAGGCCATTCCTGGCCCCATTTCTATGGTTCTTCAATGGGGCTAGGATGTAAACGTGTTTCTGCTTCAAAGGAAAGCAGCTAGGAGAAAGTTTCTTTTGCCAGTGTGTGAGGCAGCTGGAAAGCTGCAGAATGGTGCAGGGGATTCCAGGCTAGGCCATTCCTGGCTGGGTCTATAAGCAGAAGGAGTGCTTTTTCTAAACGGCATTTCTATGGTTCTTCAATGGGGCTAGGATGTAAACGTGTTTCTGCTTCAAAGGAAAGCAGCTAGGAGAAAGTTTCTTTTGCCAGTGTGTGAGGGAGCTGGAAAGCTGCAGAATGGTGCAGGGGATTCCAGGCTAGGCCATTCCTGGCTGGGTCTATAAGCAGAAGGAGTGCTTTTTCTAAACGGCATTTCTATGGTTCTTCAATGGGGCTAGGATGTAAACGTGTTTCTGCTTCAAAGGAAAGCAGCTAGGAGAAAGTTTCTTTTGCCAGTGTGTGACGCAGCTGGAAAGCTGCAGAATGGTGCAGGGGATTCCAGGCTAGGCCATTCCTGGCTGGGTCTATAAGCAGAAGGAGTGCTTTTTCTAAACGGCATTTCTATGGTTCTTCAATGGGGCTAGGATGTAAACGTGTTTCTGCTTCAAAGGAAAGCAGCTAGGAGAAAGTTTCTTTTGCCAGTGTGTGACGCAGCTGGAAAGCTGCAGAATGGTGCAGGGGATTCCAGGCTAGGCCATTCCTGGCTGGGTCTATAAGCAGAAGGAGTGCTTTTTCTAAACGGCATTTCTATGGTTCTTCAATGGGGCTAGGATGTAAACGTGTTTCTGCTTCAAAGGAAAGCAGCTAGGAGAAAGTTTCTTTTGCCAGTGTGTGACGCAGCTGGAAAGCTGCAGAATGGTGCAGGGGATTCCAGGCTAGGCCATTCCTGACTGGGTCTATAAGCAGAAGGAGTGCTTTTTCTAAACGGCATTTCTATGGTTCTTCAATGGGGCTAGGATGTAAACGTGTTTCTGCTTCAAAGGAAAGCAGCTAGGAGAAAGTTTCTTTTGCCAGTGTGTGAGGGAGCTGGAAAGCTGCAGAATGGTGCAGGGGATTCCAGGCTAGGCCATTCCTGGCTGGGTCTATAAGCAGAAGGAGTGCTTTTTCTAAACGGCATTTCTATGGTTCTTCAATGGGGCTAGGATGTAAACGTGTTTCTGCTTCAAAGGAAAGCAGCTAGGAGAAAGTTTCTTTTGCCAGTGTGTGAGGGAGCTGGAAAGCTGCAGAATGGTGCAGGGGATTCCAGGCTAGGCCATTCCTGGCTGGGTCTATAAGCAGAAGGAGTGCTTTTTCTAAACGGAATTTCTATGGTTCTTCAATGGGGCTAGGATGTAAACGTGTTTCTGCTTCAAAGGAAAGCAGCTAGGAGAAAGTTTCTTTTGCCAGTGTGTGACGCAGCTGGAAAGCTGCAGAATGGTGCAGGGGATTCCAGGCTAGGCCATTCCTGGCTGGGTCTATAAGCAGAAGGAGTGCTTTTTCTAAACGGCATTTCTATGGTTCTTCAATGGGGCTAGGATGTAAACGTGTTTCTGCTTCAAAGGAAAGCAGCTAGGAGAAAGTTTCTTTTGCCAGTGTGTGAGGCAGCTGGAAAGCTGCAGAATGGTGCAGGGGATTCCAGGCTAGGCCATTCCTGGCTGGGTCTATAAGCAGAAGGAGTGCTTTTTGTAAACCGAATTTCTATGGTTCTTCAATGGGGCTAGGATGTAAACGTGTTTCTGCTTCAAAGGAAAGCAGCTAGGAGAAAGTTTCTTTTGCCAGTGTGTGAGGGAGCTGGAAAGCTGCAGAATGGTGCAGGGGATTCCAGGCTAGGCCATTCCTGGCTGGGTCTATAAGCAGAAGGAGTGCTTTTTGTAAACCGAATTTCTATGGTTCTTCAATGGGGCTAGGATGTAAACGTGTTTCTGCTTCAAAGGAAAGCAGCTAGGAGAAAGTTTCTTTTGCCAGTGTGTGACGGGAGCTGGAAAGCTGCAGAATGGTGCAGGGGATTCCAGGCTAGGCATTCCTGGCTGGGTCTATAAGCAGAAGGAGTGCTTTTTCTAAACGGCATTTCTATGGTTCTTCAATGGGGCTAGGATGTAAACGTGTTTCTGCTTCAAAGGAAAGCAGCTAGGAGAAAGTTTCTTTTGCCAGTGTGTGAGGGAGCTGGAAAGCTGCAGAATGGTGCAGGGGATTCCAGGCTAGGCCATTCCTGACTGGGTCTATAAGCAGAAGGAGTGCTTTTTCTAAACGGCATTTCTATGGTTCTTCAATGGGGCTAGGATGTAAACGTGTTTCTGCTTCAAAGGAAAGCAGCTAGGAGAAAGTTTCTTTTGCCAGTGTGTGAGGGAGCTGGAAAGCTGCAGAATGGTGCAGGGGATTCCAGGCTAGGCCATTCCTGGCTGGGTCTATAAGCAGAAGGAGTGCTTTTTCTAAACCGGAATTTCTATGGTTCTTCAATGGGGCTAGGATGTAAACGTGTTTCTGCTTCAAAGGAAAGCAGCTAGGAGAAAGTTTCTTTTGCCAGTGTGTGACGCAGCTGGAAAGCTGCAGAATGGTGTAGGGGATTCCAGGCTAGGCCATTCCTGGCTGGGTCTATAAGCAGAAGGAGTGCTTTTTCTAAACGGCATTTCTATGGTTCTTCAATGGGGCTAGGATGTAAACGTGTTTCTGCTTCAAAGGAAAGCAGCTAGGAGAAAGTTTCTTTTGCCAGTGTGTGCAGTAGCTGGAAAGCTGCAGAATGGTGCAGGGGATTCCAGGCTAGGCCATTCCTGACTGGGTCTATAAGCAGAAGGAGTGCTTTTTCTAAACGGCATTTCTATGGTTCTTCAATGGGGCTAGGATGTAAACGTGTTTCTGCTTCAAAGGAAAGCAGCTAGGAGAAAGTTTCTTTTGCCAGTGTGTGAGGGAGCTGGAAAGCTGCAGAATGGTGCAGGGGATTCCAGGCTAGGCCATTCCTGGCTGGGTCTATAAGCAGAAGGAGTGCTTTTTGTAAAGCGAATTTCTATGGTTCTTCAATGGGGCTAGGATGTAAACGTGTTTCTGCTTCAAAGGAAAGCAGCTAGGAGAAAGTTTCTTTTGCCAGTGTGTGACGCAGCTGGAAAGCTGCAGAATGGTGCAGGGGATTCCAGGCTAGGCCATTCCTGGCTGGGTCTATAAGCAGAAGGAGTGCTTTTTCTAAACGGCATTTCTATGGTTCTTCAATGGGGCTAGGATGTAAACGTGTTTCTGCTTCAAAGGAAAGCAGCTAGGAGAAAGTTTCTTTTGCCAGTGTGTGAGGGAGCTGGAAAGCTGCAGAATGGTGCAGGGGATTCCAGGCTAGGCCATTCCTGGCTGGGTCTATAAGCAGAAGGAGTGCTTTTTCTAAACGGCATTTCTATGGTTCTTCAATGGGGCTAGGATGTAAACGTGTTTCTGCTTCAAAGGAAAGCAGCTAGGAGAAAGTTTCTTTTGCCAGTGTGTGAGGGAGCTGGAAAGCTGCAGAATGGTGCAGGGGATTCCAGGCTAGGCCATTCCTGGCTGGGTCTATAAGCAGAAGGAGTGCTTTTTCTAAACGGCATTTCTATGGTTCTTCAATGGGGCTAGGATGTAAACGTGTTTCTGCTTCAAAGGAAAGCAGCTAGGAGAAAGTTTCTTTTGCCAGTGTGTGACGCAGCTGGAAAGCTGCAGAATGGTGCAGGGGATTCCAGGCTAGGCCATTCCTGGCTGGGTCTATAAGCAGAATGAGTGCTTTTTGTAAACCGAATTTCTATGGTTCTTCAATGGGGCTAGGATGTAAACGTGTTTCTGCTTCAAAGGAAAGCAGCTAGGAGAAAGTTTCTTTTGCCAGTGTGTGAGGGAGCTGGAAAGCTGCAGAATGGTGTAGGGGATTCCAGGCTAGGCCATTCCTGGCTGGGTCTATAAGCAGAAGGAGTGCTTTTTGTAAACGGCATTTCTATGGTTCTTCAATGGGGCTAGGATGTAAACGTGTTTCTGCTTCAAAGGAAAGCAGCTAGGAGAAAGTTTCTTTTGCCAGTGTGTGAGGGCACTGGAAAGCTGCAGAATGGTGCAGGGGATTCCAGGCTAGGCCATTCCTGGCTGGGTCTATAAGCAGAAGGAGTGCTTTTTCTAAACGGCATTTCTATGGTTCTTCAATGGGGCTAGGATGTAAACGTGTTTCTGCTTCAAAGGAAAGCAGCTAGGAGAAAGTTTCTTTTGCCAGTGTGTGAGGGAGCTGGAAAGCTGCAGAATGGTGCAGGGGATTCCAGGCTAGGCCATTCCTGGCTGGGTCTATAAGCAGAAGGAGTGCTTTTTCTAAACGGCATTTCTATGGTTCTTCAATGGGGCTAGGATGTAAACGTGTTTCTGCTTCAAAGGAAAGCAGCTAGGAGAAAGTTTCTTTTGCCAGTGTGTGAGGGAGCTGGAAAGCTGCAGAATGGTGCAGGGGATTCCAGGCTAGGGCATTCCTGGCTGGGTCTATAAGCAGAAGGAGTGCTTTTTCTAAACGGCATTTCTATGGTTCTTCAATGGGGCTAGGATGTAAACGTGTTTCTGCTTCAAAGGAAAGCAGCTAGGAGAAAGTTTCTTTTGCCAGTGTGTGAGGGAGCTGGAAAGCTGCAGAATGGTGCAGGGGATTCCAGGCTAGGCCATTCCTGGCTGGGTCTATAAGCAGAAGGAGTGCTTTTTCGTAAACGGCATTTCTATGGTTCTTCAATGGGGCTAGGATGTAAACGTGTTTCTGCTTCAAAGGAAAGCAGCTAGGAGAAAGTTTCTTTTGCCAGTGTGTGAGGGAGCTGGAAAGCTACAGAATGGTGCAGGGGATTCCAGGCTAGGCCATTCCTGGCTGGGTCTATAAGCAGAAGGAGTGCTTTTTCTAAACGGCATTTCTATGGTTCTTCAATGGGGCTAGGATGTAAACGTGTTTCTGCTTCAAAGGAAAGCAGCTAGGAGAAAGTTTCTTTTGCCAGTGTGTGAGGGAGCTGGAAAGCTGCAGAATGGTGCAGGGGATTCCAGGCTAGGTCATTCCTGACTGGGTCTATAAGCAGAAGGAGTGCTTTTTCTAAACCGAATTTCTATGGTTCTTCAATGGGGCTAGGATGTAAACGTGTTTCTGCTTCAAAGGAAAGCAGCTAGGAGAAAGTTTCTTTTGCCAGTGTGTGACGGCAGCTGGAAAGCTGCAGAATGGTGCAGGGGATTCCAGGCTAGGCATTCCTGGCTGGGTCTATAAGCAGAAGGAGTGCTTTTTCTAAACGGCATTTCTATGGTTCTTCAATGGGGCTAGGATGTAAACGTGTTTCTGCTTCAAAGGAAAGCAGCTAGGAGAAAGTTTCTTTTGCCAGTGTGTGACGGCAGCTGGAAAGCTGCAGAATGGTGCAGGGGATTCCAGGCTAGGCCATTCCTGGCTGGGTCTATAAGCAGAAGGAGTGCTTTTTCTAAACGAATTTCTATGGTTCTTCAATGGGGCTAGGATGTAAACGTGTTTCTGCTTCAAAGGAAAGCAGCTAGGAGAAAGTTTCTTTTGCCAGTGTGTGACGCAGCTGGAAAGCTGCAGAATGGTGCAGGGGATTCCAGGCTAGGCCATTCCTGGCTGGGTCTATAAGCAGAAGGAGTGCTTTTTGTAAACGGAATTTCTATGGTTCTTCAATGGGGCTAGGATGTAAACGTGTTTCTGCTTCAAAGGAAAGCAGCTAGGAGAAAGTTTCTTTTGCCAGTGTGTGAGGGAGCTGGAAAGCTGCAGAATGGTGCAGGGGATTCCAGGCTAGGCCATTCCTGACTGGGTCTATAAGCAGAAGGAGTGCTTTTTCTAAACGGCATTTCTATGGTTCTTCAATGGGGCTAGGATGTAAACGTGTTTCTGCTTCAAAGGAAAGCAGCTAGGAGAAAGTTTCTTTTGCCAGTGTGTGAGGGAGCTGGAAAGCTACAGAATGGTGCAGGGGATTCCAGGCTAGGCCATTCCTGGCTGGGTCTATAAGCAGAAGGAGTGCTTTTTCTAAACGCATTTCTATGGTTCTTCAATGGGGCTAGGATGTAAACGTGTTTCTGCTTCAAAGGAAAGCAGCTAGGAGAAAGTTTCTTTTGCCAGTGTGTGAGGAGCTGGAAAGCTGCAGAATGGTGCAGGGGATTCCAGGCTAGGCCATTCCTGACTGGGTCTATAAGCAGAAGGAGTGCTTTTTCTAAACGGCATTTCTATGGTTCTTCAATGGGGCTAGGATGTAAACGTGTTTCTGCTTCAAAGGAAAGCAGCTAGGAGAAAGTTTCTTTTGCCAGTGTGTGACGGAGCTGGAAAGCTGCAGAATGGTGCAGGGGATTCCAGGCTAGGTCATTCCTGGCTGGGTCTATAAGCAGAAGGAGTGCTTTTTCTAAAGCGCATTTCTATGGTTCTTCAATGGGGCTAGGATGTAAACGTGTTTCTGCTTCAAAGGAAAGCAGCTAGGAGAAAGTTTCTTTTGCCAGTGTGTGAGGGAGCTGGAAAGCTACAGAATGGTGCAGGGGATTCCAGGCTAGGCCATTCCTGGCTGGGTCTATAAGCAGAAGGAGTGCTTTTTCTAAACGGCATTTCTATGGTTCTTCAATGGGGCTAGGATGTAAACGTGTTTCTGCTTCAAAGGAAAGCAGCTAGGAGAAAGTTTCTTTTGCCAGTGTGTGACGCAGCTGGAAAGCTGCAGAATGGTGCAGGGGATTCCAGGCTAGGTCATTCCTGGCTGGGTCTATAAGCAGAAGGAGTGCTTTTTCTAAATGGCATTTCTATGGTTCTTCAATGGGGCTAGGATGTAAACGTGTTTCTGCTTCAAAGGAAAGCAGCTAGGAGAAAGTTTCTTTTGCCAGTGTGTGACGCAGCTGGAAAGCTGCAGAATGGTGCTAGGGGATTCCAGGCTAGGCCATTCCTGGCTGGGTCTATAAGCAGAAGGAGTGCTTTTTCTAAACGGCATTTCTATGGTTCTTCAATGGGGCTAGGATGTAAACGTGTTTCTGCTTCAAAGGAAAGCAGCTAGGAGAAAGTTTCTTTTGCCAGTGTGTGAGGGAGCTGGAAAGCTACAGAATGGTGCAGGGGATTCCAGGCTAGGCCATTCCTGGCTGGGTCTATAAGCAGAAGGAGTGCTTTTTGTAAACCGCATTTCTATGGTTCTTCAATGGGGCTAGGATGTAAACGTGTTTCTGCTTCAAAGGAAAGCAGCTAGGAGAAAGTTTCTTTTGCCAGTGTGTGAGGGAGCTGGAAAGCTACAGAATGGTGAAGGGATTCCAGGCTAGGCCATTCCTGGCTGGGTCTATAAGCAGAAGGAGTGCTTTTTCTAAACGGCATTTCTATGGTTCTTCAATGGGCTAGGATGTAAACGTGTTTCTGCTTCAAAGGAAAGCAGCTAGGAGAAAGTTTCTTTTGCCAGTGTGTGACGCAGCTGGAAAGCTGCAGAATGGTGCAGGGGATTCCAGGCTAGGTCATTCCTGACTGGGTCTATAAGCAGAAGGAGTGCTTTTTCTAAACGGCATTTCTATGGTTCTTCAATGGGGCTAGGATGTAAACGTGTTTCTGCTTCAAAGGAAAGCAGCTAGGAGAAAGTTTCTTTTGCCAGTGTGTGAGGGAGCTGGAAAGCTGCAGAATGGTGCAGGGGTTCCAGGCTAGGCTATTCCTGGCTGGGTCTATAAGCAGAAGGAGTGCTTTTTCTAAACGGCATTTCTATGGTTCTTCAATGGGGCTAGGATGTAAACGTGTTTCTGCTTCAAAGGAAAGCAGCTAGGAGAAAGTTTCTTTTGCCAGTGTGTGAGGGAGCTGGAAAGCTGCAGAATGGTGCAGGGGATTCCAGGCTAGGCCATTCCTGGCTGGGTCTATAAGCAGAAGGAGTGCTTTTTCTAAACGGCATTTCTATGGTTCTTCAATGGGGCTAGGATGTAAACGTGTTTCTGCTTCAAAGGAAAGCAGCTAGGAGAAAGTTTCTTTTGCCAGTGTGTGACGCAGCTGGAAAGCTGCAGAATGGTGTAGGGGATTCCAGGCTAGGCCATTCCTGACTGGGTCTATAAGCAGAAGGAGTGCTTTTTCTAAACGGCATTTCTATGGTTCTTCAATGGGGCTAGGATGTAAACGTGTTTCTGCTTCAAAGGAAAGCAGCTAGGAGAAAGTTTCTTTTGCCAGTGTGTGAGGGAGCTGGAAAGCTGCAGAATGGTGCAGGGGATTCCAGGCTAGGCCATTCCTGGCTGGGTCTATAAGCAGAAGGAGTGCTTTTTCTAAACGGCATTTCTATGGTTCTTCAATGGGGCTAGGATGTAAACGTGTTTCTGCTTCAAAGGAAAGCAGCTAGGAGAAAGTTTCTTTTGCCAGTGTGTGAGGCAGCTGGAAAGCTGCAGAATGGTGCTAGGGGATTCCAGGCTAGGCCATTCCTGGCTGGGTCTATAAGCAGAAGGAGTGCTTTTTCGTAAACGCATTTCTATGGTTCTTCAATGGGGCTAGGATGTAAACGTGTTTCTGCTTCAAAGGAAAGCAGCTAGGAGAAAGTTTCTTTTGCCAGTGTGTGAGGCAGCTGGAAAGCTGCAGAATGGTGCAGGGGATTCCAGGCTAGGGCATTCCTGACTGGGTCTATAAGCAGAAGGAGTGCTTTTTCTAAACGGCATTTCTATGGTTCTTCAATGGGGCTAGGATGTAAACGTGTTTCTGCTTCAAAGGAAAGCAGCTAGGAGAAAGTTTCTTTTGCCAGTGTGTGAGGGCAGCTGGAAAGCTACAGAATGGTGCAGGGGATTCCAGGCTAGGCCATTCCTGACTGGGTCTATAAGCAGAAGGAGTGCTTTTTCTAAACGGCATTTCTATGGTTCTTCAATGGGGCTAGGATGTAAACGTGTTTCTGCTTCAAAGGAAAGCAGCTAGGAGAAAGTTTCTTTTGCCAGTGTGTGAGGGAGCTGGAAAGCTGCAGAATGGTGCAGGGGATTCCAGGCTAGGCATTCCTGGCTGGGTCTATAAGCAGAAGGAGTGCTTTTTGCTAAACGGCATTTCTATGGTTCTTCAATGGGGCTAGGATGTAAACGTGTTTCTGCTTCAAAGGAAAGCAGCTAGGAGAAAGTTTCTTTTGCCAGTGTGTGAGGGAGCTGGAAAGCTGCAGAATGGTGCAGGGGATTCCAGGCTAGGCCATTCCTGGCTGGGTCTATAAGCAGAAGGAGTGCTTTTTCTAAACGGCAATTTCTATGGTTCTTCAATGGGGCTAGGATGTAAACGTGTTTCTGCTTCAAAGGAAAGCAGCTAGGAGAAAGTTTCTTTTGCCAGTGTGTGAGGGAGCTGGAAAGCTACAGAATGGTGCAGGGGATTCCAGGCTAGGCCATTCCTGGCTGGGTCTATACGCAGAAGGAGTGCTTTTTCTAAACGGCATTTCTATGGTTCTTCAATGGGGCTAGGATGTAAACGTGTTTCTGCTTCAAAGGAAAGCAGCTAGGAGAAAGTTTCTTTTGCCAGTGTGTGAGGGAGCTGGAAAGCTGCAGAATGGTGCAGGGGATTCCAGGCTAGGCCATTCCTGGCTGGGTCTATAAGCAGAATGAGTGCTTTTTCTAAACCGGAATTTCTATGGTTCTTCAATGGGGCTAGGATGTAAACGTGTTTCTGCTTCAAAGGAAAGCAGCTAGGAGAAAGTTTCTTTTGCCAGTGTGTGAGGAGCTGGAAAGCTACAGAATGGTGAAGGGATTCCAGGCTAGGCCATTCCTGCTGGGTCTATAAGCAGAAGGAGTGCTTTTCTAAACGACATTTCTATGGTTCTTCAATGGGGCTAGGATGTAAAACGTGTTTCTGCTTCAAAGGAAAGCAGCTAGGAGAAAGTTTCTTTTGCCAGTGTGTGAGGGAGCTGGAAAGCTGCAGAATGGTGCAGGGGATTCCAGGCTAGGCCATTCCTGGCTGGGTCTATAAGCAGAAGGAGTGCTTTTTGTAAACCGAATTTCTATGGTTCTTCAATGGGGCTAGGATGTAAACGTGTTTCTGCTTCAAAGGAAAGCAGCTAGGAGAAAGTTTCTTTTGCCAGTGTGTGACGCAGCTGGAAAGCTGCAGAATGGTGCAGGGGATTCCAGGCTAGGCCATTCCTGGCTGGGTCTATAAGCAGAAGGAGTGCTTTTTCTAAACGGCATTTCTATGGTTCTTCAATGGGGCTAGGATGTAAACGTGTTTCTGCTTCAAAGGAAAGCAGCTAGGAGAAAGTTTCTTTTGCCAGTGTGTGACGAGCTGGAAAGCTGCAGAATGGTGCAGGGGATTCCAGGCTAGGCCATTCCTGACTGGGTCTATAAGCAGAAGGAGTGCTTTTTCTAAACGGCATTTCTATGGTTCTTCAATGGGGCTAGGATGTAAACGTGTTTCTGCTTCAAAGGAAAGCAGCTAGGAGAAAGTTTCTTTTGCCAGTGTGTGACGCAGCTGGAAAGCTGCAGAATGGTGTAGGGGATTCCAGGCTAGGTCATTCCTGGCTGGGTCTATAAGCAGAAGGAGTGCTTTTTCTAAAGGCATTTCTATGGTTCTTCAATGGGGCTAGGATGTAAACGTGTTTCTGCTTCAAAGGAAAGCAGCTAGGAGAAAGTTTCTTTTGCCAGTGTGTGAGGGAGCTGGAAAGCTGCAGAATGGTGCAGGGGATTCCAGGCTAGGCCATTCCTGGCTGGGTCTATAAGCAGAAGGAGTGCTTTTTGTAAACCGAATTTCTATGGTTCTTCAATGGGGCTAGGATGTAAACGTGTTTCTGCTTCAAAGGAAAGCAGCTAGGAGAAAGTTTCTTTTGCCAGTGTGTGAGGGAGCTGGAAAGCTGCAGAATGGTGCAGGGGATTCCAGGCTAGGCCATTCCTGGCTGGGTCTATAAGCAGAAGGAGTGCTTTTTCTAAACGGCATTTCTATGGTTCTTCAATGGGGCTAGGATGTAAACGTGTTTCTGCTTCAAAGGAAAGCAGCTAGGAGAAAGTTTCTTTTGCCAGTGTGTGAGGGAGCTGGAAAGCTACAGAATGGTGCAGGGGATTCCAGGCTAGGCCATTCCTGGCTGGGTCTATAAGCAGAAGGAGTGCTTTTTCTAAACGCATTTCTATGGTTCTTCAATGGGGCTAGGATGTAAACGTGTTTCTGCTTCAAAGGAAAGCAGCTAGGAGAAAGTTTCTTTTGCCAGTGTGTGACGCAGCTGGAAAGCTGCAGAATGGTGCAGGGGATTCCAGGCTAGGCCATTCCTGGCTGGGTCTATAAGCAGAAGGAGTGCTTTTTCTAAACGGCATTTCTATGGTTCTTCAATGGGGCTAGGATGTAAACGTGTTTCTGCTTCAAAGGAAAGCAGCTAGGAGAAAGTTTCTTTTGCCAGTGTGTGAGGGCAGCTGGAAAGCTGCAGAATGGTGCAGGGGATTCCAGGCTAGGTCATTCCTGGCTGGGTCTATAAGCAGAAGGAGTGCTTTTTCTAAACGGCATTTCTATGGTTCTTCAATGGGGCTAGGATGTAAACGTGTTTCTGCTTCAAAGGAAAGCAGCTAGGAGAAAGTTTCTTTTGCCAGTGTGTGACGGCAGCTGGAAAGCTGCAGAATGGTGCTAGGGGATTCCAGGCTAGGCCATTCCTGGCTGGGTCTATAAGCAGAAGGAGTGCTTTTTCTAAACGGCATTTCTATGGTTCTTCAATGGGGCTAGGATGTAAACGTGTTTCTGCTTCAAAGGAAAGCAGCTAGGAGAAAGTTTCTTTTGCCAGTGTGTGACGCAGCTGGAAAGCTGCAGAATGGTGTAGGGGATTCCAGGCTAGGTCATTCCTGACTGGGTCTATAAGCAGAAGGAGTGCTTTTTGCTAAAGCGAATTTCTATGGTTCTTCAATGGGGCTAGGATGTAAACGTGTTTCTGCTTCAAAGGAAAGCAGCTAGGAGAAAGTTTCTTTTGCCAGTGTGTGAGGGAGCTGGAAAGCTGCAGAATGGTGCAGGGGATTCCAGGCTAGGCCATTCCTGGCTGGGTCTATAAGCAGAAGGAGTGCTTTTTCTAACGGCATTTCTATGGTTCTTCAATGGGGCTAGGATGTAAACGTGTTTCTGCTTCAAAGGAAAGCAGCTAGGAGAAAGTTTCTTTTGCCAGTGTGTGAGGGAGCTGGAAAGCTACAGAATGGTGCAGGGGATTCCAGGCTAGGCCATTCCTGGCTGGGTCTATAAGCAGAAGGAGTGCTTTTTCTAAACGGCATTTCTATGGTTCTTCAATGGGCTAGGATGTAAACGTGTTTCTGCTTCAAAGGAAAGCAGCTAGGAGAAAGTTTCTTTTGCCAGTGTGTGAGGAGCTGGAAAGCTGCTGAATGGTGCAGGGGATTCCAGGCTAGGCCATTCCTGGCTGGGTCTATAAGCAGAAGGAGTGCTTTTTCTAAACGGCATTTCTATGGTTCTTCAATGGGGCTAGGATGTAAACGTGTTTCTGCTTCAAAGGAAAGCAGCTAGGAGAAAGTTTCTTTTGCCAGTGTGTGAGGGAGCTGACAG